>NC_138381.1:79671812-79700046 GCF_054177405.1 Leptonychotes weddellii
TCCCCGTCTGGCTGAGGCTTCCAACCCTTTAACGTCCTTTGTGACGGATTGGTAACCTAGTGAGTAAACACAAGGGTTCCCTGAGCTCTGTGAGCTGCTCTGGTGAATTAATCAATCCCAAGGTTTGTAGCGGGTCCATCAGAAGCACAGGTGACCGACCGCCTGGACCTGGGACCGGCACCTGCAGCGGGGAGGGGGCGTCCTGTGGGACCGAGCCCCTCGCCTGTGGGATCCGATGCCACCTGCAGGTGGACGGGGTCAGGGTGGAGTGAACTGTAGGACACCAGCTGGTGTCGGAGTGTTGCTTGTTGGTGTGAGGACCTCTGCCCAGTGGTGGAACTAGCCGCATGACCCTTAGTATGTTTAATGTTTTAAGAAACTGCCAGAGTCTTCCAGAGAGCACAACCTTCCTTTCCCACCAGCAATGCAGAAGGGGCCTGTTTCCCACATGCCTTGTATTTCAAGTCTGTGCTTTGTAATCCCTGCTTTGGTACCATTATAATAGAAGCTTTTATGCTGTAGCTGACTTCACTCTAATTGACATTATGGATTTAATATCCATTGAAAAACACCATGGAAACAGGGCAACATGCAAACCACTAATGAGCAGCTTGGTGGTCAGGAGTCAAGAGATCACATTCCCACTGATACAGCTTACTCATGCCATTTTCTCTGAGATGGAACTTCACTCCCACCTTGGCAGGGTCAGTAAGTACAAGTGAGTCTGTATTATGGATACAGTGGGCTTGGTATGGTTTCCCCGCTGACATCTACTGAGCACTTTCTGAGGACAGACACCTGCTGAGGTCATTTCCGGCTTTATTGTGTGTAAGACCCACGTGACGTCTATAGACTTGGGGCCTGATGTTCGGAAGCGTGGGGCAAATTCCCCAATGCTACCAGGCAGCGGGCGGTGGAGATGACACGTGAAACCCTGATGTTTTACTGCAAGATCTGTGGGAAGGGAGTGCGGCACTTGGCACACGCCAGGAGGAAGAATGGGGTGCTGCCATGTGAGGGGCACAGGATTCACAGGGACCCATGAAACGGCAGCACAAGGACACCCACCTCTCCAGCCAGAACCACTGAAGGGCACTCTTTGAATTGGTGAGAAATTGTGTTCAACTGCTTATAACTGAAACCATTTTTCTCAAATGTCAGGAAATCCAGAAGCAGATACCCAGGCTTGCACAAAGCTCCTTCTGTCTTTGGGCCCTGCCACTCCATGCATGTGGTCTTCCTCCCACGACTGCCTCGTGGTCACAAGACAGCTGCCCACCTCCTTCCCTCACATCAACAGTTCAGATAGAGAAATTACCCAGAAGAGAACAAGAGGGAGAAAGCCAGCTCCCTGAACAGAAAAGCAAAATCTTTGCAGTGGGAATAGTTTGATGTGACCATGTTTACCAGCAAAGGAGGCTCAGAAATGTCATTTTTTTAGCTGAGACCATTAGTCCCCCACACAAAACCAGGATTCTGCAGTTAGAAGGGGAGAAGCCCCAGTGAGCAGGGGCTGTACGTTCATGTCCAGTCAGGTCATCGCAGGCTCCAGTGGCCCAAGAATGATCTAAGAAATGTCTACCATCGTGTTGAGACACCAAAGACATTCCCTCTCCAATCCTGTCTCAAGCTACCAAAGTACTGGAAGGAGCATGGCTTTGTAAGTAACACCAACGGCAACAACAATGTAACAATAACGATCGTGTTGGCAGCCCACACTGGGCGCTCACTCTGGGCCAGATTCTCTGCTACACTCATTACATATATTAACTAAATTTAAACCCCATCACGTGGGGGAAGTATTAGTAACACCATTGCTCAAGGGGGGAAACTGAGGCACAGAGCGGTTAAGTGATTCGCCCAAGGTCAGCCACACAGTCGGGACCCGGCAGGAGTGGGAGAAGCTGCTCTGTGTTTGTGACGTGGCTCCGCCACACGTGTCTCCTTCCCCGAGACCCACTGCTTGTCATGAGCACAATGTGCCGTCTCGTTTAGAGACCTACGTCCCTCTCGCTGAAGCTGTGTTGCTCACGGGACATGAGGGTGGTGAACAAACCCCAAAGCTCCCTGTGGAGGAATCCTGAGAGCCCGTGGGAGAGGCGTGCATGCTGGCCCACCCCTGCGCTAGCCGCGCTTCGCCACTCTCCTGCTGAAATGTTTCTCATCCGTGTGACTCCGAGCCCCCCTGGGGTAAGGACAAAGAGGTGTGGGTGGGAAGACACAGGGAGAGGCGCAGGGGGTGGTGATGCACGCTCGCCCTCCCCAGGAAGCACCCTCTGCTTGCACGCTCATCCCTCTCCTTTGCTCACTGTGCATCCAGGTTTTGCAAGAAATAGGCGAAAGTAAGTGTATGTTGGTTTTCTCTTTTTTTATTTCTGGGAGAAGATAAATCTTGTACATTGCCTACAGATGGGACATAAAATAATGGCTCTTATGTCGCTGAGATGTGATCGGGAGGGAGGCTGCCTTCATGTCAAGGGGTGTTTTCCCTTGAGCTGCTGTATTAACTAAGACTTCAGGCGCGAGGACCTGCTGAGTGACCCCCGCCTTCCCGTTCCAGCCCCCTGCTACTGCTCAGCCTTCTCAATCCTCGCCAGGACGGACGGAAATCTCTGCACGGGCTGCTTGAAGCACGTGTAAAATTGTATCTATATCGGTAAATGTTTTCATCTCGTGATACGCAAAAGAACAAGAAAGAACACCAAGGAGATGCAAGGTCAAGTGTCTGCAGTTAGGGGATAAGTCTGTTTCTTTTGTGTGAATTTATAAATCTATGTTTAAACTGGATAATCCAGTGACCGGGGCTGCTTACAGATACGTCCCAACCCATGAGCATCTTATTAATAAAACATTCAAAAACGCCTTTCCTTTCAAAAACAAACAAACACAAAAGCAAAACAGAAAGTCCTACAGGGCCCAACTGTGAAATACAGAGACGAAGGACCAAAGAGATGTGTAGGCTACGAATTTGCATTTTTCTAGTTTACAGCGTTGTGGTTCATGTGATGCATGTTCGAGAATTCTTAACATGCGCTAATAGTTCAATGAGCAACCCCATTGCTTATATATGATGGAGAGGATTCAAACGGAAACTCTGATTTTTATGTATCTTTTTAGCCCTAGGAGCAAATCGAGTTTTCCTTGGCAGAGAAACATACTAGCTATGGTCGGTGCTCCATGTTACATGTTCAGGGAAGCTGGGACGAAACAGTATTTGCCATCCAGCTGCATTTTTTACGTAATGCAGGGCACGGATGTTTTCTCTCAGCACCTAGGACTCACTCCGGGGGAAAACCCCAGAGGACAATGCATGCCTGTCCCTACTGAGCGGCAGAGGAAGGAAAAGACCTCAGCAATTGCTGGAATGTTCCCTGCTGGAAACAGAGGTTCGTGGACCAAGCGTGGACGTGGCCATCAGCTGCCCTGGACAGCTCACTCTGATGTGACACCCCGTGGGGCCGCCGACACCCGTGAGCCGGCTGTCTGTGGGGCGAATACCGCTGAGCCGGCTGGCCGTGGGGTCCTGCCCTGAAGGCTCCGGAGGAAGACTGAACCCATCCGTCCGCGCATCGAGGTGCAGTGCCTTCACAGAACCCACCAAGTGGCCGGCGCAGAAGGGGGCTTGAGCGATGGAATTACGTGACAACAGTGCTGTCCCTACCTCAGAACCAGGCCGGGACTGGCCCTGGGACGGCCCACCAAGGACGGCCACCAGGGAGGGGCTCTGCGTCAGGAAGCCCATCCCACCAGGGCCCCTGGAGCAGACCTGGCTGACGCCCGGGAGGCAGGCTACAACCGTGGCCTCCCAAGAGACGCTGGCCTCATGGACCCGCCCCAGCAGAAGGACGCTCCTGGGCCCCAGGTTTGCTGCACACCCAATTGATCCTTCCTCTGTAAGGGGGTCCAGCGGGATCACATTCAGCTTTGCCATGTTCGCAGTGTCAGACAAGGATGTGCAGGTGCGGACTGGGCCAGCCCATCATTTCCACCCCATGTGACTTTAAATCCAGCCCCCACTTCAGCTCTGGAACACCCCCGACCCCACTCAGCCTCAGTCTGAAGCCTGTAGAATGGGGACAAAAGGTGCCTTTCCATAGGGTGGTCTGTGAGAATAAAGCAATCCCCATAAAGTCCCCAACAACGTGCAAATGCACAGTCACTGTTGATCACCTGTGTCCCCTCTTGGCCGCCAACAACGGAAACTCTCATAAGGGAACAACGTTCTTGTGTTTACTCCCTGGCGCTGGGCAGGTTGGTGGCACAATGGTTCAGGAGGTGGAGGAGGGAGGCACATTTTTAAGTCAAATTAACTTGACTACCGGGTCATCTCTGGTGGGGCGTCTGGATGCATGCCTGCTGGAGGGACCCTGGCCTGTGACAAAGTACCAGGGGCGGTCAGTGGAGACCCCTGGAAGAGGACACTGAGTTGCAGGAAGGACCAGTGACTCAGTCAACAACCCCAGCAACTGTGCCCAAGCGTGCACTTTTCCATTCCCCTTGCTGCCCCCCTGCATTCCCCACATAGCTCTTCCTCTTGGCTTCAGATTTTCCAGAAAGCCCATCTCCCTCCTGTTTACCTCTCACAGGGATTAAGGGCAAAGTTTCATCTGTCACATCTGGGCTGGGAGCCCAAGCACTCAGCGGCTTGGAGCGTCTCTCGCCTTCTCCAAAGCAACGCACACGGGACTCCTTTGGGTACTGGATCCCACACCAGCCCTACTTCACAAAACAGATCTGGTTCCAACCACAGTGCACCACACCTACACCCCCTCCTGAATTGTCTCCATAGCCTCACTGGTCATCCCACCTCTGTCTTTGAGCCCCTATGCTTTACTGCTCATACAGCAGCCAGAACGACTCTAATCGTGCCCCTCCTCTGCTAGAAACCTCCCCTGGCTTCCCACCTCACTCTGGATGGAACTCATGTTCTCCCCATACAGTCTGGTCCTTGTTCTTGGTTACTCCCTGTGGAGTGACCCCCTCTGGCCTCCTTGCTCTACCTGAACGGACTAACCACACTCCTACCCCAGGGCCTTTGTCCAGGCCAGCCTTCTGTGCTCACTGGTCGTCCCCCACATATGCGCAGCTCACGTGGGTCTCTGCTCAGATGGTGCAGCATCGGTAAGGAAGTCTCCCACCCCTGGTGATGAAGACATACCTGGGCACAGGTGTAACTTCATTACCTTGTTTTTATTCACCTGCACCCTCTCTGCCACGTTATATATGCATGCATGGGTGTTAGTCCTCCCGCTACAATGTGAACTTTTTTTTTTTTTTAATGCAGTGTATAGGTCAGAATCTTTAGTACAAACAAAAGGAATCAACAGGGACTGACTTAACCGGAAAGTGAAGGCTAGGCAGCACACAGCATCTCCCAGAGGAGGAAAACCAGACTCGGGGTCAATCATCCCGGAACCGTGGGGAGCACGGCGCTGCAGAGCTTTCAGCCCAGGGCACGGGCCGTTTCCGACCAGTGGGAAATGCTGAGCTTCCCTGGATGCGGCCCCAGCGCCCTCCCACGGGAGGTCGCCACTGCCGAAGCCACGCACGCCACGCCTCCCTGATGTCCCCACTGCCCCGCTCCACCAGGTCACGCTGCTCTCCTGGCCACTGTGATGCCCAAATCAACCCTAACTTTGGTTGCTTACCTCCTTGCTTTCTCCCACGCCAGCCTCTGGGGATGTTCTCCTGTCCGTTTCGCCCGGGGAACTCTCATTCATCTTAGGGCTTCCTCTTCTGGGAGCCTCCTGTGCCCTCACCTCAAATAAGGCACCTGGGCACACCCCTCTTAGCGCACACCCCCCTCCACTGTCCCACATTGCTGCGAGTCTTACACGTAACAAATCACCGACTCTCTACAACGACCCAGGAGGAAGCATGCTGATTGTCTTCATGTACAGAGAGGGACACGGAAGCACAGAAACTAACAAACTTGGCCAAGGGCATTCACCCGGCAAGTGGCCGAGTCAGGATTTATTCTCAGGGTATCTGGCTCCAGAGCTCAGTTTTTTTTTTTTTTTCTGTTTTCTGTTTTCTTTTTTTAAGATTTATTTATTTATTTGAGAGAGAGAGGAGGGGGAAGGTGCAGAGGGGGAGGGAGAGGGAGAATCTCCAACAGACTGTGAGCTGAGCACAGAGCCTCACGCGGGGGCTTATCTCATGACCGTGAGATCACGACCTGAGCTGAAATCAAGAGTTGGATGCTTCACCGACTGAGCCACCTGGGCACCCCTAAAAGCTGGGGTTCATAACTACCACCTGCTATAACTCCTGTACCCTACTACCTGTCTTGTTCCTCAGCGGGAGAAATCCAGGTATGAGGGGCTTTGTCTCTCCTGCTGCTACACCTCCTCTTCTAAGCAGAATGTTTCATCCTACGGGGAGCTCATACCTATGATACATGAGATCCTCACATCCATCTAGGCTCCTTTTTCAGGTATTCTGGAAAGAATTCCAGGAGTACCGTTCCAGTTTGCTTTCCCATCGAAATATCCCCAGTGATGCTTCTCTTGTTCCTGGGTGATTAGCTCTAGACCTTGAGTCATAACTTCAGGTGCATAAGAAATATCACTTGCTCTATTTCCTGTGACCTTAAGAATTTCTCACTCAGACCCCACTTGTGTGTCTGGTTTGAGCACTTAGCCTCTGGGATGTTCGTGAATTTTTCCCCATCCCCTTTCTAAAGAGTTTTAAAAGAAGGGAAATAGGGTCATCTGTGTATTTCAAAAAGATCAAGCTTAATTTTTCAAAAGACCTTCTGACAATTCCAAGTGTTGGTGAGGATGTGGAGTAATGGGAACTCTTGTACACTGCGGGGGCGGGGAGGTGTAAATGGGTACAGCCACTCGGAACAGCGTTTGCCAGGACATGGGTATACGTTACAACATAGAAGTTCCGTCTCTGGGAACAGACCCTCGGGGAACGAGTGCTCATGTTCACCAAAATGCGTGTGCAGTGATGTTCAGAGGAGTGTTCTGGAAACTGGAAACAACCCAACTCTCCCTCAGTAGAATGGATAAATAATGTGCGGTATATTCAGATACGGTGACCACCCAACAACCACCACACAGAGAAAACACTGGTCCAGGCAATGACATCGATGAAGCCCAGGGATGGAATTCCGAGGCAAAGACGCAGACGCGAGGGAGTATGTCCTGTATGACTTCACTGATCCAAGGCCCACCAGCTTTCGGCGAGAGAGAGCAGAACAACTCCTGTGTTCGGGTGGGGTGGGTGTTGGCATGGAGGTGGGCGAGCACCTCGGGGGACGAGGGCAGTGTTCTATACACAGACCTGGAAGGCGGGGGCCCTGTCTCCACGTGTATGTGACACTTCGTCGTGATGTGCACTCAAGACTCTTGCACTTTTAATGTGTGTGCTAGAACCTGATAATTTTTAAAATGTCCTTTTAGTACCAGCCAATTAGGTGTTGAACAGAAATAAATTTTAATGGAAGGGGACAGGCAACACAGACAGAATTTCAAGGCGGGTTCTCGGAATCCATTACTCATCAGTGCTACGTATAGAATAGCATATGGAACCGCCTGGAAAGCCTTCCACTGCCATCCTCAACTCAATTGCTTTTGCAATAATTTCTAGCCGCTCTTTCCTCTTCCAAATCCCCGGGTTTCATGCCTGGCCCAGGTTTAAAAATAGACCAATCGCTTCAGGATTCACAACTCCCTCCCCGGACTTCCCTCCCACTAACCACACCGCAGGAAGTCAGGCGGCAAGGCGCTAAAGTGGGATGCGGGCTTTGGGAATTACTGAATAATGGAAATTGGTATAAACACCCCAAACTGAAAACGCACAGCATTAATCAGGTTTACCTTTGGCAAAGGATCTTTTCTTTGAGGCTTGAGAGGCTGTAAGAAGGCTTCTGTCTCGGCTAACTTCCCTATCAACAAGAATAAGGTCCAGTCCAAACACCAGATGGTTAATATTCTGCTTGCATTTATGGTGAGACCATATTTTTAAACACCAGCTTGGTCGCCCCCCACCCCGATGCAGTCTTTTGTCTCTATCCACCTGTCCCCCACTCAAGCATAAGCGAGTCTACTCTACCGTTAAGGTTCAGTGCACAGCAGACGCACACTGCTTCCCGGACACTGAAATGCTGGAAAGTGTAGGTTCTTCGATTGTTCCCACTACGTGCTGGCCCTCCCCTGGTTAGGGTGATGGTTTCCCACCTAGGACATCAGGCTTGGGCATGTGACTTCCTTTAACCCATGAAATGGGAAGGTGCGTAAGGAATTATGACATGGTTTCAAGATCTTTCTTCTCCAAGAAAACACATCCCGGAGAGTGGCAGCTCTTTGGTTTTGGTCCAGAATGGAAAGGAGGGGACAGACAGCTACACCTGGCTGGACACGCACATGCAGTGAGAGCAGCCAGCAAGCTCCTGGGGTTAGAAGCCTCTGAGACTTTGGGGTCATTTGTGACCAAAGTGGATTTAAGCAAAATGTGGCTACCGTGGGAGACAGAAAGGACTCATGTGCACAGAGGAAGTAACAGATTTTGGAGTTTCCATAATAATGCAAGAGAGAAGCGTCCTGTTCTGGAGACGGAAATGCAAGGTGGATTTTTGAAAGGAAAGCAAGGAAGGAGCAGAGACTGTGGGCCGGGTCTCTGCTGCCGGGTCTCAGGGAGGGGACGCCGCTGCCACCGGGGAGGAGAGCTAGAAGGTGAAGAGCCAAGAGACTGTGGCTCATTTCTTACGAAGAGGCAGAACCCAGACAGGAAATGACTGTGCGGTGTGATGGTGTCAAGGAGGATGGGGAGAACAGGGTGGAGCTTCTCCAGGCTCCGTGACGTGGGAGCCGGGCAAAGATCTCCTGAGTCCCCCAGAAGCACGGAGCGTCAAGGTGGATCTCCATGCGAGTCGGACCTGCATCATGACCTAGGACACACCTGTATGGACCCTCAGCTGAAGGCGGGGCAGACCCAAGACACCCCTGCAGGCGGCAGCTGGCTCAGTGGGGTTATAGCCAGGCGCCCCTTCAGCTTCCTCTCCAACCCCTGGCAACTGCAAGCCACTTAAAACTCAGGAACAATTCTGCAAAGAGGCAGGACATCTGGAATGGGTGGGTGACGTGTATGGGAAGACTCTCCGATGATGGAGACTGAGGGCGCCACTTAAAACTCAGGAACAATTCTGCAAAGAGGCAGGATGTCTGGAATGGGTGGGTGACATGTATGGAAAGACCCTCCGATGATGGAGACTGAGGGCTTTCATCTGACGGAATGCAAGTCTGAAATGCACAGTAGGATCGACTATAGACAGCAAAGCCATGGGGCTAGACTGAGATTTGCATCCATCACTAGCATATTTACCAACTGCCTCTGAGATCTTACTTGCCTAGCCCTGATTAGTGATTATATGGGCTCCGAGTCCAGCCAGGGAAACAGTCTCTGTCTGGAGTTTCAGAGACTGAATGTCATCCAGGGGACTAGTTCAAAAGATGCTGGGTGTTCACTCAGTTACATAAAAGTATGTGAATTTACTCGTACAGGTAAAAACAGTAAAAACTGCAAGAAGAACAGGAAAAACTAAACAGCAGAGGGGAAGGGACGAGGGCACGTGGGCGCGGGGATGACGGGGAGCAGCTCAGGTCTCCAGGGATGGAGCCAGCCAGGCGAGGCAGTCTGATCAGAGCCAGAAACTGGAGCCACCAGACAGGAGCCGGGATCACCGCAGAGGCCGTCTGGCGGGAGACATAGCCGCAGAGGGGACCTGTGTGGAGTGCTGCCCCAGCAGAGAGACAGGGAGGGGGGCAAGGAGCCTGGGATCTCCTTCCCCGCTCTCAAACGTCCTGAACACGTCCCTCCACCGGCCACACCGTGACCAGCACCCAGCGGGCGAGGGAGCCTGAAACACGGAATTTGCAGCAGTCAACCTTTGTGATTCGGAGCAGAGCAGGGAAGCGTGAAGATGGGGTCTGTGAGCAGCATGCCAGAAACGCCCGGCTCCACATCTGTCCAGACACCTGCTGCAGTCATTGTCAGGACCCTGCGTACAAGAATCCCAGGACGCTTCTCCTTCCCAACTGCCAACCTCGGCGAGTCACTGAACAGCTCCCCACACTGAGACACAGGCTGGGACCCAGAACATTCTCTGAGTCTCCACCCCATGCCCCTTGCACCTGGCATGGTGCCTCCGGAGCAGTACACACTGATATGGAACGGGGCGCTGGAAGAGGCAAGGCACAAAGCGCGGAGAACACGGAACACAGGTTTGCTGGTTGACAACAGTAGCAACCGCATGAACCTCCTGTAAGCTGCACTTGCGCAAGACTGGAGCCTTTCCTTCCTTGAACGCAGCCCAGACTAGCACAGGCAAGAGTCAGGTGCACTTCATTTGTGACCCAAAGGCCTTCCCGTCCCCCCCTGCTGTGTGGGAGACTCTCAGGGATGCTCAGGGTGCTGCCCAACCCCAGTCCCCCAGCTGCCTGGAGCACCAGGGGCAGACCAGCTCCAGGCGCTGCCCCAGCTGCAGAGAGCCACGTGCCCCAGGGGATGCTCCCTCCCGGGCAGAAGTCCACATCTAATGACTAGTCACAGTGGCTTCTCCCTGGGATGAGTGACTCCCCTTGGGATGAGCTGAGGCTTTGTTGAAACATCAGATATGCCCAATCCTGCTTCTTGCCCAAGAATTTCCCAGGGGCACGTCCCCCAGACTTCCTGCACATACAGATCTGCATGCCAGAGCCCACTTCCTGGGGAGCCCCAGCTAAGACAGGGGTGCATTTCGGCAGCGGGATTCTCAAGGTTACCTGCCCCCTGGCGCGCTGCCGATCCGTGGGCCCTGCAGAGCTCTGGTATTTGAACCATTAAGCCCATTCTGATATCATCAAAAACTGCTTTACATGCTCTCTGATCTGACGATAAATATGAGAAGATAAAAGCCAAGCTTGGTGAGCAATGACTCATCCCGCCGATTCACTCAGACTGTCCTTGATACCCTCTCCCCTAGCCTCCCTCTCTCCCTGTCTCGACACTGGTCCTCCCTCCTTTCCTCACTCTCTCCCTGTCCCAGACATAGCTCACACCTCTGTTTCCCCTTTCTTACTCACTCTCTCTTTCTGGCTGGACAGCCGCCCCTCCCTGGCCCTCTACACAGGCCAGACACTGCATATGCCCCCCAGATGCAGAAATGAGCATAGAAAACAGGCCTGGTCAAGAAGCATATTTCATACTCTTTGTGCGCCGGGATTGCTTTCGGTTTGACCATATGACCAAGATGATGGCAATGATCGAAATCCCAGAATTTAGTTTTTTTCTGAACAGACATGGGAAAGATGTCCTTTCTTTCAGAATTCCAAAGTACCAGAGTCTAAGCCGTTCCTGGAGGCCATCTTTCCACTGCCTGGGGCGTGTGCCTATGACTGAAAATAACCCAGAGGGAAAGCGATGACAGGTGTCAGCATGTGAACTCCTGGATCCAGCTGTGCCTGAAGCTCTCCCCCTAGGTTTTTCAGTTTATGAGTCAATCAACTGCCTTTTAGACTTAGGCCAGCATGGATTGTGTCTCTGTCCCCTGAAACTTGAGTACTAGAGTTCAGCCAAGTCAATCATTCACAGAAAAAGTCACAGCGTAGCCTACACAAAGCATTTTTATTCTTACGCGGTGCAAGTCAGGTTTCCCACCAAGCGGACTCTGAGATGGAACTTTGTTGAGTTGTGTTATCGGGAAAACATCTGTAGGGGAAGGAAGGAAGCAGGATGGGCAGGGGGAACATAACCAAAATGTGATGCAGTCCCAGGGGTCCTATCCCCAGAGAGGTATGGAGCTGGGTGGTCCTTTAGAGTTGCTCCGAATTGAGACCAGGGCCTGAGCCTTGTATAATCGGCTGTGTCCTCCAGGCATCGGACATGGGCTGCCCCCACAAAAGGGACAGGATCTTGGATGGCACCCCGGGCAAGTCTGGAAAGGGGACCGGGTCCATAGGTATCGGCTGCCACCCTCCTAGCAGATGGTGGGGGGAGAAACTCAGCACAAGATGAGGAGACGTGGGTGATGCACCAAGACACCCACCACTGGCGCAGCGAGTCCTTGAGGACAGAGAAAGCGGGGACCTGGGGTAGGATATGGTGTGGCTCGGTCAGTCCTCCCAGCGCTCAGACCCACGGCTGAACATCGCTGCTCAAGCTTTGCCCACCCTGACTCGTGGGGGCTCCGGATCTGCGCACCTTCGCTACACGGCTGACCCCCAGGCAGAGACGACTTGCCAATACATCCAGAGGTACTTACGGAGAACCCTACGTCCCACCCGACGTGGGGTGCAGCAGTGGATGACAGAGACAGGATCCCTGCCCTGATGCGGAATATGACCATCAGTACCCAGACGGCCCCAGAGTCACTAACGGATGCTTCAAGTCTCGTCTCACGTCCATGAACATTTCTCGGATCTCTCCTTCTGGGGAGCTCAGCCCCGCCTGCCTTCTGAGCAGCGATGAGCAACAAACACGTGCACGGCGTTATTGTCCCACACGCTGCGGTGAAGGCAGGTGCCGTGTCAGACTGTTTAAAAGTCGGGAATTAAAAGGTGCTGCCAACAATATATTTCAGGCTTTGGTTTCCCACAATTTCTTCTTCTGGAAAATGCTGTGGTGGTGATTTCTTTCTTTGAAACAGCAACGGTGCCTGCCAAGCGTTCACCTACTCGCCTGGCTGTGAGACACCAGGCTGGTATGCTCTGCCTGCAGGACATCAACACCTCCGGGATGGAGGACACCATTAGCCCCGGCCACGGCCCCAAGCGGACCCCACACAGCTTCAGTAAGCTGTCATCTCAAATCCAAAACAGGCTAATCTGCATGATGAAGACCCCCGCATGGACACAAACCAACAACCTGCCCCATTTCTCACCTGGTCCACCCCAACACAGGGAGAGAAACGACCGCACCCTCACACGCTCAGCGTGCCCTTCCCACTACTGTTCTAAACCCTGCGCTTTGTCCAATTTATCTTTCCTCTAGAGAATAATTTTTCTCTCAGTAAATGGTCTGGCTCATGGCTTTTCTACTTCAGTCACTCTGGAATCCGATGTTTGCTCAGTTCTGCATGCAACCAGCACTATGATGCAAACAGTATTTTTATTAAATTGACTTGCTTTCTTTCCTTAGATGCATTCGTTTTGAAAGGAAGCTTTATTGCACTCCTGTTAAGTGAAAGCTGGAGTCCTTTGCTATAAATAGCAGGCAGCCATAAACATAACCAAGAAGAAAATTAAGCAACCTTATTCGTTCTAACTAGATACTGTTGTCTGCCAAAGGCTTTACCTCCAACTTTACTTTGAAAAATGAGGCAAGCGGGGCGCCTGGGTGGCTCAGTCGTTAAGCGACTGCCTTCGGCTCAGGTCACGATCCCAGGGTCCTGGGATCGAGCCCCACATCGGGCTCCCTGCTCTGCCGGGAGCCTGCTTCTCCCTCTCCCTCTCCCCCTGCTTGTGTTCCCTCTCTCGCTGTGTCTCTCTCTGTCAAATAAATAAATAAAATCTTTAAAAAAAAAAAAAGAAAGAAAAATGAGGCAAGCAAATATTAGGATTTAAAGACACCCTACTAGCAAACAGACCCTTTCTCCGGGAGGTAATCCGAACGGTTGGGAAAGAACGAAAAAGAGGTGAACTTTCTACCGTGTGGTTCATTGCTCTCAGTAACTGTGCCTGAGTGCTGTATGCATCCCCTCACTCCCTCTGGGGAGCCTGCAGTACGTCAGGCTTGCCTAGCAAGGCAGTAAGACGGGATGATGTGGGCACCGCTTAGGATCAGGACGACCCCAGCTCAGTGCTGCCTTTATCACTAGGAGCTTGTGCATCCGGCCTAAGCCTCTGTCCGTCTGGGCGTGTCTCGTCTGAGTCGTAATAACGTGTGAGGTATCTCTCGGCCTCCAGCAAACCTCCAGCTCCCGGAAGACAAGAGTGTCTTACTTATCTATACCTTCAGCACAGGCAGAAAATGACATACGATGTGTGTATCTTGAAGTGCGATGCTCGGCACGTTGCGGGTGCTCAGTAAACTTATGTGGGAGGTAGGAACGAATGAAAGCAGCGTGCTGAACACCGTCGGGGACGTGCACTTCAAGGACTCGTTACGACTACGATTACACAACGCAGCATTCATTCTGTGGGTTTCACAGATGAGGAATGGAAGGTTTATTCTGGTCAGACAAGTTCTCCCAAGGGCATAACCATGTCTGGGGGAGTGTATATCTTTAAAAACTTATTATGCAACATTTCAAGGCTCCAGGAAAAGCAGAGGGAATGATATAAGGAAGGTGTGCATATCCTGCCCCCGGATTTCAACAGGTGTCCATGCTCTACCAAATCTGCTTCATCGAACCCTGAGGGGCTGAAGGCTCTGGAAGTCGGCTATGAATTCCCACACTTACTGCTATAGACTGTTGGTGCCCCCTCTGAAATCAAGTCATACATAGAGATCCTCATCCTCCAGGTGATGGTAGGGGGAGGTGGAGACTTCCGGGGGCGATTAGATCACGAGGGTGGCGCCCCCAAGATGGGACTGGTGTCCTCGTAAAGGAGACCCCAGAGAGCCCCTCGCCCCTTCCACCACGGCCATCCATCCGAAACCTGGAGACGGTTCTCACCGTGACCCGACCGTGCCGGCGCCCTGACCTGGGACTTCCAGCCTCCAGAGGGTGAGGGATAAGCATCTGTCGTCTGTAAGCTCCCCCACCAGGCTGCGGTATTTTGTGAGAACAGCCCAAACAGACCACGTCACTTACTCTCTGACACAATGCTGGCAACAAATCGCAAATCAATTTTAAATGACCCAAAGTAATAAAACGTATTATGTGTTCTGAATGTGCTAAAAGGCAGAGAGCACATCCTGGATTCCACGTGGCCGCTGGTAGTAAATACAAGAGCCGTGAAGACGCTGGGAGGAGAGTCCTCACTCACCGACTTCCTGCTTGTTATCCATTGTGCACAAGGTGAATGGGTGTGGGGAGGGGCGTGGCCACAGGTGCTGGGAGATCAAGGGTCCAACCCCAGGTCAGTCACTCACCAATCGTTGACCCTCACCAATTACATGGTGATAATTTTAAAAATCAACTTCACTAAAATGCTTTAAACACAAGTTAATCAATACCGTGATGATGCTTAACACTGCCCAGCGTTCGACGAAGGGACAAGTAAGGACCAGTTCAAAGGCTAACAACCATGCCGAGTTTGGGAAGACTGCCGGGGAAGTCTCTCCCACACCCATCGGGGTTTCTGAGGCTTGAGAGAAGGCTCTGAGGGATAACACATCTTCACATCTTCAGAGTTTGTTGGGGGAAACCACTACCATAGGACCTGAGGTCACAGTCAGCACCTGGAGCCTGGAACATCCCTTATGTGGAGGCCAAGTGCTGAGTGTCGCCTGGTCCAGATTCTTCTTCTATATTAGGACAAACTGTTCTCCTGTTCTGGGCACTCAGTGAACCTCCTAGTGTGGCTAAGCGTGTGGTCATATGGCTCCTGGACAGCCCCCCACTCCCAGTATAGTAGCCCCTGAAGGAAGGAAATAGGGTCTTTGCCTGTTTCCACAAGAGAGGAGGCTGAGGTCCACTGCCCCACACTGGCCGCTGGGAGGGGCCTGCGGCGCACACTTCAGATGCTCTATCACCTCTCCTTTCAGTGAAGAAAGCACTGTGCCCACCCAGGCCTCACGTGTTGAACCCCTGGGGACACCCCGAACCCAAAGATGATGCAGTGGTCTGAGGTCTGTGGGTGCCTACGTCTGGTGGTTGGCAGTATTAGGATCTCTGCCATCCTCCACCAGGCAGGAAGCCTCCCTTGGGGCTGGTAGCTGGATCTTCCTGCCAGTTTCCCACAGGCCCCGCCCTGGCCATGCTGCACACCGATGCATGCACCGTGGAATCTTGGCGCGAGCGTGTTCACCAGGGAGATGCCGCTTCGAGGGGTACTGATCAACAACCAGGCTGCCCATTCCTCCCGTCGATCGACGCCCAGGAGCGGTGTGGGGTGGGAATCACGGCTACGCAGCTGAGAAATCTCAGCACGCGGAGCGTGAGTCCCACTTGTGAACATTTGTCATTTTCTTCCAGCGTGGCCCTCCGTGCCAGCCCTCCGTGACTTCTTCGGGTACTCCGGTGAAACAAAGCCAACCTTCCCAGACAGAAACCGGACTCCGCTCGGCACTGGAGGATACACTGCTATGTTTGGTGAGTTGAAAGTGGATATACTGATCTTGTGGCAAGGTAATCACTGTCAAGAATGATTCCGGCGCTAAATGACTTCCGATGATGCCTCCATTTCATCGTCTAATCCTTACGTAAGTCGAGATTCCAGGTATGATTTTAAGTAGGAGTGAAATGCATTTGAAAAGTAAAACGAGCAGAACTGTGTTTTGAAAACATATTATCAATAATGCGCTGAGAGGAGCATCAGCTGCGAACCGAGACTTGCGAGTTCACTGGCATCGCTGCAATAGGGCCAGCTGGGTGCCAAGCAATCACTCAGCATCCAAGCAGGCATTTCAGCAATGGGGCTGCCATGAGGCTTCCGTGACTTCTTATCAAGCCTGCCCAGGCGCTAGCAAGCGTGTCCGTCTTTCGATTCCTGGTGCGCCGAAATTCGAATGACGGCCCCCAAACGCTTGGGTGCTCCCGTAAATGTTCCCTTCGTGGGTTTCCTACAAAGTGACTGGAGCTCCTCAAAGTTGTCAAGGTAGATAAAATGCACGGATGCTGGGATGATCTTCATAAATATACGTCAGAAAAATCTGCTAGAATTTACCCAGCTGGCAAGAGAGAACTCTGATCCACAGGCACTCATCAAGATAGAAGGATCGGTAAAGTTCGGTTCTGTATTACTGCCTAGCTGCAGTCCCGCAGGTACCTTGTTGGCCTGGGTGAACCTTTTGCTGCATATGCAGCGCCTGCAGAATGAGTTTTAGTTCAGCTCGTGCAGAAGTTACAGAGATGTATGGGTGGCAATCATGGGGTTAATCAATCGTGTCAATAAATGAAATGTTCAGAAAGAGGAGAACTAGCATGCTGATAACCAAGCAAAAATATTACACTAACAAATGTGAAGCCAAAGAAAGAACTTTAATAATGAAGCAGAGTTAGAGTGAATTCATGAAAGATGTCAAAAATCAGACCCCTGTCTACTGTGTCACTTTGGCAAGTCCCCACATCGAGAGGTTTCCCGTGGAACAAGAAATCCAGAGAACGGGCACCCAGAACTGGGATGGCAGTGTCGTGACGCCAACAGGACCCCAGGCAGGAGGGAAAAGGGTCAAGACTGAAGAAGTATGTCCCTTAAAGATATTCTCCCAGAAGGTCTACCTAGAAAACCACACCTGTTCTGAATGACAAGAACTGTGTGAGTCTGGGAGGGTAGTGTGACCTGGGACCACTGCTGCCTCAGGGAGGAGGAAGGGCACAGTAGATTTTAGGTGGAAAAGCAGCGCTCGCCATCATGATGCAGAGGTATGAATAAATAGCTCCTGTTGAATGCGGGATCCTAGAGGTCAGGCTCAAGTGATGGGGCGTGATCTGCAAACGTGCTGAATTCTCCCCGGCACCTCATTTCCTCGGAGACACCAAGCAGGAATCATGACAGATGATACCTCTGTGCTATTCATTTGGCCTACTTTTCAGAGCAGTGAGGAGAACTACTGGATTTTGCCCAAAAAGGGGACAGTGCATCGTCGTGCCTGTCCGGGGGAAAAAGTGCTTACCAAACGTGGGAAGAAGGGCACCTCTCTGTTAATTGTGGAGACAACTATAAACAGACTCGGTTTTGCAGATGGAGAACCAAACGCTTCAAACTTGCTTTCCCGTCGATCCATAAAACTCAGACGCCCTTCCAAAGGAGCAGGTGCTGTGTTCATCCCCGGCATTCACAGAGGGTTCCTGGCCACGTTCCCTCCTCGTGCTGTTAGTGGATGTCCACTTACTCTTGCAAGGGTCACACATGAGGACAACCATCCTCATTACAACTCAGCAACGACACTCAGGAGCCCAAGTCGGCCACTGAGTTTCCCCGTCAATGTACAGGTTAAGTAAAAGGATGTTCAAGTTGGCATTAACGTTGTCTTAATGGAGACAACCCAGAAATTCATAAGTTGACAATTTTTCTTCCTGAAACTTTTGTGGATGGGTGGCTTCTGCATATTTTTTAAGAAGGAGAGAGAAACGTAATCTATTTTTTGCCTACTTTGTTTTCTTACTCTCACTTACCACCCCCATCCCCACCCTGTGCAACTGTTTAACCAGAATACAATATATAGATTCTTTTGTAATATTTTAGGATTATCTTCGTGTTCCAGCTCTGAAGGTAAGCGTGGGGATTGTAGATAGATGGTCTAAAGCTCTCTGCTGACTACATCAAAGTCCCTGTCTGTTTGCTTCTCCTTTTGGCTTTTGAGCTTGCTGTTCTTGCCCCTGGACCCCCTCCCATGACACCCACCCTTCTAAATCTGCATCCAGAGAAGGGGTTACAGTTGCTCCCTTCCCCACTGGATAAGGCGCTAATAATAACACATTTTCATCCCAGTTGGTGGCAAATAATAAAAATTTCAAACTAGCTGAAGCCAAACAAAAAAAATTTCAAAAGGATTTATCCACATGCAAATGGAAAAGGCTAGCAGTGGCTGGACCCAGGGGTTCAAATCAGGTTGGGCCTCAGCTGCTTCCTCCAGCTATTTCTGTATGTTTTCCAGCTTTATCGGGGGTATAAATGGCAAATAAAATTCTAAGAAATCGGCAGTGCCTGGCTCCTGACTTGGCTGTGACTTATCTTCTCTGTGATTCGCTGGGGGGCATCCACCACGCTGGAGAGAACCCGGCAGGTCCCGGTTTCTGTGCTCAGTGCATCAAATCCAGAGGACTAAAAACGTCTCCCCTTAGATTGCTACCCAACAGAACTGAGCACCTCCGTTTCTTGTTGCCTTGGCTTGGGTCTTATACGCACGCTTGATCCAATCCCCGTCACTCCTGTGTATGTGATGCTGTGTTTGGTTTGACCTTGTTCTCATTCCCCCTGGAGGCGGTATCCTGTGGGTGACTCCTGAGCCACCTGACCCAATAGTAAGGGAGGGATCGCTGAAGTTCTTTTACTGAAATAAATACTGAGTACCAACTCCAATGGTCACTCTCTATCACCACTCAAGTTATACCTTGTGTTATGGATCTCCACAGAGTTTAATTGTGCTTCAGCCCAGGACATATCCTTGAGGTCAAGTTCTGTGTCTTTGAGCTGTGTTTCCTGCTAGTGTTAAGCAGAGTGCATGAATATAATGCACTTAACGGAAGGGCAGTTTTGAGCGTTACTACTATTATTGAAGAAGAATATTCAACTATTCTTAAACTGTTGAGTAAAAAAAGGTTTGATTTCTGATTTAGGGCTTTAGGGAGGCACTTCCCCTCAGTATCTCATGTTCTCCATGTCGATGGGGTCACGGGGTGTGGTGCAGGTGACAGGTGTGGGAACAAAAGCCATCAGGAGCAATAATATCCGGGAAGCATTGAAGGCGGATTCTCATGAGAGTCTCATAGAGGGGGCAGCACCCGACTTCAAGATGTGTCCCATTCTGCTTCCAGCTGGGGGGACAGAGGAGCTCTGAGATGGTGAGTGAAGGTGCTCTAGGCACAATGATACTTCCCTGGCAAGTGAAAAATCTCTTACCAACTTGCTAAACCCAATGATCCTTCAGCTGGTGTGCAAGTCAAGCTTAGAAAGCACTGCATTTGCCTTTGGAAATGTTAAGAGCTCTCTCTCCAGAAATCACCTCTTCAGTAGCTGTGTTAACCAAGGACAATACGCTCTACAAAGAGCTGATTCTCCTGCAAGAGGGTCCACCTCCTGCCTCTCGCATCTCCAGTTTCCAACACCCAGTTCTGAGATCTCCTCTGTGATTGTCCTAATGATCCAAGATCGCAGCCAGTCTGTGGGCTTGTCTGCTCTCCTCAATGAACTCATGGGCATATATACTGGTCGTGACCTCCCATCTCCAATAGATGACAGCCAAATTCAGGCATAATAATCCAGCTAATTAACAGCTGACCTTTCAAAGAGACTTTGAGAAGAGTCCAAAAGACAGTGAGCGCTCATCAGACAGCTCAGTCTCACGGAACCACATGCAATATGTCTGAAGCAGACAGATGGAGATACATGTCACCAAAGGCTCACGGGCTTCATCAATTAATACAGCCGAGTGTCTAAGCTCTGGCTGCCGACTCCAGAAGGGGAGGTAAACAGGTACTTAGGTCTATCGGTTCTAACATGATAGATACGTAGGGTATTCAAAGATGTCCATATAAAGTCACGAGAATGTGACATACACACGGAGCAGATTTGCGAGCAATGCTCCAGAGTAACAGAAGTGAGCAAAGCTCCATCACCTACACGCTGTGCATCCTTGGGCAGGGTGCTTAGCCTTTCTGAGTCTCCACTTCCTCAACTTTAACTGAGGATAATCATAGCATTTATCTCGTGGTGCTTTTGAAGTACTAAATGGGATATAATATACGCGAAATCACTGAGTTACTATTTTGAAGGACAGACTGAGCCGGAAGCTGACCTCAGCAATATGATCACAATACATCTTGATGATAAAACATAAATCACAGAAGCCACATGGAAAAGCAGACACAGCCTTGGAGGAAGGAGCGGGAGAAGGCTCCTGGAGAGCCTTGGGGTGCTGCGTGTTGACTTCTGATGCGGAATTCTCCGGGGAAAGAAAAGGAAGAAAGGAGCTGAGGAAAGGAGTTACAGCACGTGCAAAGGAACGGGGGTCTGAGAAAACATCACGTGTTCTGGGGGGGAGGGGTGCATCAGGAAAAGCTACCGGCAAGATGGGTTTGGACCCTGCCTGATATGGAAAGGACTGAACTGGGTCCTCTGAGGAGCCAGAGATGTTAAGTTCGGGGTGACACACTGTGTTTTCGGGAAGGAGAACCCACTCTTCATGTGCAGAATGGACTCAGGAGTGGGAGCGATGGAGGCAGGGGTGGTCTCAGAGGCGCTGCAATAATTGGGCTGGAGAGAGTTGTGCGGGGAGATTGGGAGATGTTTGCCAGATGGAACACACGGGGACAACACACTGATCAGAAGGCAGAAAGGACATTGTAACCGTTACAAGCAAACCCTTCAGAGTCAAATAGAGCCAGTTTTAGATCTTGATTTTGCCACTTAATAACCTTGTAGGATATATCATCGTGCCTGCTAATGTTTCCTCATTTCTAAACTGGAGATAATTTCAGTGGCCCTTTCTAGGACCATCACGAGGAGTAATTAAAAGAATTTATAAGAAGTTATTAGCATGGAGCCAGCTACATAGAGAGCATTCAGTAAACGTTAGGGGCTATTTGATGTCACTTTGTTACTGGGGTCACTACCGTGACCGAGGCGCCCCCCTGGCTGGGGACAGTTCTGGGCTCCCACACACCTCCTGAGCCCACCTCAGGGGGCATTCTGGCTCAGAAGCCAGCCCCACCCTCTCTCCTTCTTCCCCACCACTGACTCCCCAGTGCCTGCCAGAGTCTTTGGGGGACAGACGGAGCCGTCCCTCCTGGGGGCTCTCCCAATAGAGACACAATAAAAGCAGTTCTCTGTGCATGAAATCAAGAATTTGAGCTCAGCCCTGAAAAATGAAGTGACAGGAGCATCAAACACTCCCTTTTTAACCCTAGACAACCGAGTCTTCTTTATCTGTTCCCTTCAGGGATAAATGACCCCGCAGCATGGGGGGTTCTCTGCCACCCACCTACCCATCTGCCACCTCAAATCCACCCCCATGCCTTTGCTCTGCTCTGGGATCCCCTTGGGCTACATCTCCCTGGATCCCTTCCTTCTGGCAACTGATTGGTTTTGGACAATTGGCAGAAGACAGGGAAAGGTATTTATTCCTTGCTTCCTTCCTGATTTGTCGGAGAGCTCCTGGCCCCAGCCCACCAAACCCTCCAGGGCTCCAGCAATTTTGGTGTTCTGAGGACATCCTCCCCCTCTGTCCTCCAGACCCGGGAGGTGAGAGCCTCCTGTTGCTGCTGCTGGTCCCTTACTGGGTCCTTGCCCTGTCCACACCTCTGTAAATATTCTCTGCACTGAATCTGCCTCTGTGCCCTAACCGACTGCCTCTTGGGTTTCCCGCTGAGCCCCCGGCTGTAGCAGTAAATGGGGCAGAAACTCAGCTGTGATGGCTAATCTCTCGGTATGAGTCCTCCCTCTCCACTGGAAAGGATATTTAAAAGAATAAAAAAGGGAACAAATAAAATAATGATGTTGGTCTTTTACAAGCTAGTATTCACCAAATCAGAGTGGGTACAAGTTCAGTTTTTCTTTTCTTTTTTTAAATAGGGTTTGCGTCCATCAATAATGATACCACGAGACACAAGCCAAATTTGTTACAATTTTCAGCCTTTTGGACTAGAAGACCTTCTGAAAGGGTTTAATCAGATGTATCTGATAAGGACAATTACCTGTGAGACTCTGGGCATTACACACAGAGAGAAAGGGGTCTTGGAGCACTAGTGAAACTCAGTGAGGGGGTCTGAACTCACACACTTCCAGCCAGTTGTTATTCCAGACAAGGGGCGATGGCGTTCAGATGGAGCACCTTGCAGGGGCTGTTAATCCCGACATTCAGCAGATGCTACAGGAAGGCTGGACACGAACACACGCAAATCAGCCATCAATTTCAAAGCATCGTAAGCAGGGAGCAGAGGGAGGTGATACCCAGCTCAAGGGGTGGTAGGTAAAACCCACCGAGTCGTGGACATGGACGGTAGAACCAGGTGAGAGCTCAGCAGCCATGGCCTCCACACTGTCTGCTTGACAGGAAAGGGAAAGACATTTTTCTCAATTACCAACAAAAAGCCTAGAGCTAGCTTTTGCAGTCTTAGGTTTGGAACATCACACACTTCCAGAATTAGCACATCAGGCTCTGTGCTCAGCAGGTTGTAATAGCACCAGAAACACCTCCTTTCGTGTTCCTTAAAGATCTCTAGTGACGTTCCCTTCCCCTTGGCTCATGGGAGACGGGGAGGGGGGACTCTCTGCTTCCTGAATGTTCTGGGGCAGCTCAGGGAAGCACCTGCAAGTGAGGATGGGTTGCAGGCTGGCAGTCCTGTTGGCTTTCATAAAAGGCTCCTTTCTGCAGTCAAAATCAAGGAAGCATTCATTTTGTTCAACGACTAGGGTTAGAACACTCTGCTCATTTCCAGTGTTTTCCATGAGCCCTCTACACACTTAGTCCTGCTAATTCAGCCACTGACCCGTCAGATGTTGACTGAGCTCCTATGACTGGCCAGGAGCTGTCCTAGGTGCTGATGGCATGCAGGTGGACAAGACAGACCAGCGTCTTTCTTTCATGAAGCTTCCATGATAGCAGGTGAGACAGACCCTAAACACGGTGATTTCCATTTCAGATGGAAATACATACTTTATGAGCAATACTGACTCACTGCTGGTGGAAGACAGGGCCACCAGCAGACATGCTAACGTGGCCACTGCCACAAGCAAGACCGACCGGCTGGCTCGTGAGGGCTTCACTCCCACGTGACGTTACCCTTAGTGTCTTGAACATCCACCTTATTCCTCAGAGGCCCTCGCAGTGCTTCCCGCCCCGCCCCACTTTCCCCTTGACATCAGTAGATTCTCTCTCTGTGTGGATAGTTAACCTTTCATACTTGCATGAGAACTGCAATACTTTTCCTCAATTTCTCCACCAATTTTTCTCACAAATCAAAATTTGGACAAACATGTATGTTTCTTGGGACCTGATGGGAAGACATTCCCGCATGAGAACCCATTTGGGTCTGAGTAGCAGCTCTTCGATTCCTGCACGTACCAGCTCTGTGCCTGGAGACACGTTAGCCGGGAACCGCTTCCGTGGGACTCCATTTCCTCATCTGTAAAATGGCATAATTAGCACCTGTAACATGACTGCAGTGAGACGGAATTCTTTCATGTGTAGAAAGCCGTCCAAATGGTGTTTGGCATGTCATTAGCACTCGGGAAATGTTAGCTCCTGGTGAAGAGGAGACAGTGGGGATTGCTGGAGAGCATCTACAGTTGGCCAGGGATGGGTCTGTGAAGACGGTTCTAAATGACGCACATCTCACGTGTCTGCATGTGTGTGCGCATCAGTCCCCACATGACTCAGCCTGACAGAAAGGAGACAGACACCAAGAGATCCACATAGAAAGAGGCTAAAGGTGACTAGAAAGACCTGATTTCCCACGGGGGTGCTCCTGAGCACCCCCGTCTTCAGGTGACTGTGGTTATAAAGGCAAACCCGGGCAGCTGAGCATGAGAGAGTGAGATGTGGTTGAGAAGCAAATGCCCGGCTGCCTAGCTCAGCATACCCATGGGCATCAGGGAGAGAAGGTGATGTGGGCTGGCCACGTGGGAATGAAGGTGAGCCCTGACAGGGTGCGGGCTCTCTGGCTGCTGGGCTCACCAGTGTGTGTCTGAATTGAGAAGAGCTGAAAGTTTTAATGCTCTGCTGAGAAAGGCTGAGGGTGGCGGGGGTCCAGTCAGTATGAGCTATAAAGAGTAGAGGTGCTGAGGAAAACACCTGGATGAAAAAGGAAAAGACCGGGGCGCCTGGGTGGCTCAGTTGGTTAAGCGACTGCCTTCGGCTCAGGTCATGATCCTGGAGTCCTGGGATCGAGTCCCACGTCGGGCTCACTGCTTGGCAGGGAGTCTGCTTCTCCCTCTGACCCTCTTCCCTCTCGCGCTATCTCTCATTCTCTCTCACTTGAATAAATAAATAAATAAATAAATAAATAAATAAATAAATAAATAAAAAGAAGAAAAAGGAAAAGACCAAGAAGAACCGGCTCAGAGGCTTGCAGGTCAAGGTATTCTTACCCAAGATGGAAGCCTCCCTTCGGGGAGACAAACTGAGAGCCGGGAGAGAGACCCAGAACAGGGATTCTGGGGGCAAAGCCAGGTGTGGTCTCCGACTGAGCTTTTCCATGGATGCAGGGAAAGACATTTAACTAGTAGCCAAAGGACAGGAGTAGAAATGTGGATTGAGAAACCAGGCCAATGGACTGACAGAGAGAGGCGTGACAGTCTGTAAACAGATGCGGACGGACTGGTACAAAATAAAGTAAACGGGACCCAGGAAAGTGAGATAAAGTCTTTATCTTTGCATCACATGAATAGACCAATTCAAATTAGAATTCTGTCCTTCTTCTAACTCATCCACTTGTCTTCTTCAGGTCTTCACATACAAAACAGGCTGGTGGAGCTGAGCAGATGTGCACGCTCTTCTGCCGAGACCAAGGAAAGAGAAGAAGAGAATACCGAGTGACAGGTGACTGATAGAAAAAGGCAGGTGGTACATACATGCGCACATGCCCTTATCAAAGATGGGAGGCTCGGGTCAGGACGACTAAGCAAGCAGGCCCCCCAGGAACTCCAAGCGGCATCTCACTGGATTCTCCGAAATCCTGGACAGTAGGTATGGCTATCTCATGTGATGGATAAATCATTTGAGCTCAAGCAATAAGGCAGCCCACCCCAGGCTACAGAGCCAACAGGTGGGCTGGAGATCCCTGGAGAAGTATCTTGTCCTCAAAGCTTTTTGAAGGGTGATGACAGATGTTGGATAATGAAGAATGTAGGCAGTGCATTCCTGGAGGAGAGAGAAACAGAGACAGACCAAAGAAGGCAGAGAAAGAGAGAGGGGGCCGTGTGGAGGAACCTAAGAGACAGGAGGGTGGCTTGATTTTTTATTTTCACCTTAAACCAGACAAGGAATTTTAAAAATTGGAATGGCATCACAGATGAAAAAAAAGGCATTACAATCTGAGTTGTAATTTTCACATTTGTGCAATGGAAATAACATGGTGCTTAGGAGAGAATTTTATGGCTGCCCTTACAAAGAAAATTATTATGAAAGCTGGGTGCTTAATAAACACTATACACATTACCACCCTCTCAGCCCCTGCCTGTTGTGGGGGTCGGAGCATAACACTCCAATTAATTTTACAACGGCACTAAATATTCCTCTTTGTTAAAGAGAAATTGCCTGCACAAACAAGGCTCCAGCAATTAAATTTTGGCTACCCTTGGGATATGGTAATAAAGAACTCTTTTGTCCAATTAACGATTTCAAATTGATTATTAACGGGACTTTGAGAATGGGAGGTCAGGGCAGTGGAGAATTAACCCACTGGATTCCAAGCCTTCCATGGAATGGGACTCCTGTTCCATAACCATGCCCATCTTGTGTCTTCTGCTGTTTCTCAAGAGATCTTGACACATAGAGCAGTGGGCTCCATTGCTTTCAATCCAGAGAACACAAACCAGGAATTCTCAAAGCCCTGAGATCTCAAACAGACACACATTGGAAATTCTTATTTGAAGGAATCTGACCCAAGGGACACACATAAAGGGAAGCTAAAGCCAGGCAGCATTACTTGTTCCTAAGATACGGCTGACTCGATTGTTTTAGACCAGAGTTCTGAAGATAGACAGCCCTGCCTGGGATCAAGTCCTGGCTTTCTACCCCACCAGCCTTTGAGCAAGCATACCCACTGAAGAGCTGAATGAATCTGGTCAAGTGGCCCAATGCCCCTCACCCCCCCATTCCTCCCATGTTAAAAATGCAGATATTCATAGTGTCCCTAACACAGAATTAATGAAAACAGTGATTGACACGGGCATGTAAATTGCTTAGCACAATTCCCAACACAGAGAAAGCCACTCAACAAATAATAATAATTCATTGTGATTAATATTTTTCTCATTGTTATTATGGTGTTCTGAATGTGTAGTGAAATGACAAAGATTGAAAGTCACTGGAGAGTTGGTCTGGCAAGGGAGGGCTGGTGTAACAACGGTTGGTCAAGTAGACTTTTTCTTTTCCCAGAACATTTATTTATCTGAGCCTCAGTTAATCGTTCCTTCTCCCAGCAGCTCTTATGAGTCTTCTACTACCTAATAGCACTTGCCAATGATGCTCATTCACCGACTCACTCACTCAACAGATATTTATTAAATACATTCCCCGGGGAAGTACTTCAGAGTTCAGCAGGAACATTGGACAATCTCCTGGCCATGATGAATTATGTGCATTTTCCCCAAACTCACGCTTGCTCTGATTTGTTCTCATGCATTATTTCCTAAGCCGGAATGCTCGTTCACGGTCTCCCTTGTGGCTAGCAAACTGCTACACATCCCGCAACACTCAGCTTGAATATCACTACCTCTAGGATGTCCGCTCAGATATGCTCAGGGTTGCATGAACAACATAGATTCTTGGAAGGGTCTGCCGAGCTACTTGGCACTGCTGGAATTATTTCCATCACTCCCTGAAGTGGGATCCCTAGCCCTTATGAGGCAGGAACTGTCCCCAGTGCTGAATGGGGAATCTGACAGATACCATGTAATTAATAAAAATATATGCTAGATAAGTAATTAGGAATAAAATTAAAACTATCATCCATAATCATAATCCAGAAAATAAGTACTTCTTTTGTAAGTACGTGAATGTAAAACACACTAACACAACTGTGGCTCAGACCAAAAAATAATAACTTATTGGATTCCATTCCTGGGAAATTCTAGCAGTGGGTTTCAACCCAGACATGGCTGGATCCAGGGCTTAAACTCTGTCTTCAGGACACGCCCTTGGCCCTGCTTTTCTCCATCTCAATTTCACTCCCAAGCAGGCTTTCAAAGACAGTGACACGCAGTTCCAGGCTTTAGTGATATCAGCTCCCCATCTGCCTTGGAAAGACAGCTGTTTCCCCAAAGGCTCCAGCCAAAATCCAAGAGTGAGATCTCATTGGCCATAAGGGAGTCATATGACCATCCCCAACCAACCACTGCAGCAGCCAGGGGATGGGATGTTCTGATTATCAGGGCTGCTTTGGGTGCCCACACCTGTTACCCGAGGTGAAGAGTGACAGGGAGGAGGTCCCCCTCGCACACTCGGGATGCAATCATCAGAAGAGGAATGGAGGATGGGCAGCCAGGAGAGCAGAGTTGACCTTCGAGCCTTATAAAGAAAATGAGATAATGTAGAGGCAGGCAGAGGCCAAGGCATTTGCACTTGGCCTGCAAGCCAGGAAGAACTTGGACACGTAGAGGGACTAGTCCAGCTTTGTGCCTGAACAATTATAATGGGCTAAAGCCTGGAAATAGGATTTAGGACCAACTCCCCAAAGGTCATGGAGTGAACTTCATCCAGGAGGCGATGGAAGACCACTGAAGCTTTTCACTTGGAAGGGGGCCAGACTGTCGTC
>NC_138381.1:79700546-79749576 GCF_054177405.1 Leptonychotes weddellii
AAAGGAGGGAGAGGGAGAGAGTCTAGCAGCTAGAGACCCATGGGGACAGAGACCAAATCCGTGTACCTCACGAAGTCCCAGTAAGCGGGTTCTTTTCAAATCTGTGCCCTCATATCTAATGACCATGCTATATTCTGTTAAACGTAGCTCCTATAACCCATTTTGTCACTCGAAATAAGTGGCTATGTGAGTTTCTCTAGCACAAAGCTACGACGTACAACACTCAGAAAGAAATCACCCTCCACGGCCATCCTGGGGCCCTGGATATAACCTGCCAGTCAGTTTGGCGCAGGTCTCTGGACGTCCACCTGGGTTTCTAGCAAAGACCAAAAACTCTCAGCCCGTGTTTACAAACTGATGACATGGATGTATTGTGATTGGCCTAGATGATATTTCCAATACTGGAAGACTTCCCCTGAACATCTGGATGTCTTCTTTCTCATGAAAGCACCCCAGCCCCCAGCCCTGCACGACGGCAGTGTCTGAGCCCCAGGGAACCACAGTGAGCACCCCCGATGGCCACGCCGCCCCCTCCTTGTCTCATGCGTGCTCTCTTTGCTTCTTTACGTTTCCCACCTGCCCACCCCTCTGGCATTTCTCAGTGTGACCCTCTGTTGGCTTCCATAGATTTCTTCGTCATTTAATGGCACCAACCTATGTGAGCTTTCCAACACTGGAATCGGGGCCAAAATATGGGATCCCAACCTTGAATGTACCGGATGTGTGATTTCAGACGACTGAACCTCCGTGAGACTGAATTTTCCCTCCTGACGCTATCTCGAGTCGCTCACGGCAGTGGCGAGTACCAAAGGAGACAGCTCATGTTGAAAGCCCTCTGAATGTTGCACAAACCCCAAAACGTGTGTGCTGTGATCGTACACAGGGGAAATCTTCCTGCTCTGTCAGCAGGCTCTCGCTGACCGCTGTCTGAGAACAAGAACGAGGGCAGACCAAGGAGACCAGCTGGGCGGCTGCCCTGCCAGTCACCAACACCGGTGGGCTGTGGCCCCCATACCCTTCCTCCTCATCCTGGCCCAGAGCGGGACTACATCTCCCAGCTTCCCTGGCAGTAGAGGTGGCCTTATGACTGAGGTCACCGGGGTGTGACGGAAGTGATCTGTGCACCTGCAGGCTATCTGGGCGCCTTTCCCATGATCCTCCCTGCCCTTCCCCCTTCCTTCAGTCCCT
Source organism: Leptonychotes weddellii (assembly GCF_054177405.1). Classification (NCBI taxonomy): domain Eukaryota; kingdom Metazoa; phylum Chordata; class Mammalia; order Carnivora; family Phocidae; genus Leptonychotes; species Leptonychotes weddellii. The sequence goes on from NC_138381.1 coordinate 79,701,735, forward strand.
GCAGAGGACTTTGGTAACCGTGGAAACCATGTGTGGAAGACAACTGGCACTCACATTTAAAGGAGCCTGGATTCTTAAGTCTTTGCTTGGTGGAGAGCTATCCTCTCAGCAACAATACCTGGATTTTGGATTTTACCTGAGTTGGAAATGAGCCTCATCTGTGTGGAAGTCCTTACCAATCAGGTTTTTCTGTTGTTGTTTTTAAAAAAAAAAAAAAATAGTGCTGCTTAATGCCTACTTTGTAATGTCTGAAAGAGTATCAAGTTGAAAAACTTCCTGGATTTAGCTGGAGTTTCTTCTTCTTTCTTTTTTTTTGGGGGGGGGTTAAAATTAGTAAGAAAAATTAGCAAATGTCAGTTTCAAGCTGATTAAGAATAGTTCTGGTTACAAATGCGGCACTTGGAAACCAGCTGATTATGAAATACTTCCTGGGAGACACATCTCCTTGCTCACAGAGTTCTCTGAAAAGCAATTAATTTTTATTTTAAGGCAACATGAGAGAGCTTTTCAGCACAGAGCAAAGAAATCAAGAAATAGGTCTGTAAAGTGATGGAACATAAGTACACTTAAATATATAGCAGAGAACATCTAATTATGCATCCTTTCATTAAACACATTATAATAGAATGGCAATCAGCGTGCAAAATAAAACTGTATGCGGCCCCCGTTTTTCTAAATCCACTCATGGGACTTGGTCACTTGGTGTTTGCCACTTTCCTCGATGTCCAGAGGAGATCCAGTATATTCAGGCTCAAGTGGACTTCAGGCACCCTGCTGGTGGACTCTTTCCCTTTCGAATGATGACGGTACCTTCCTGTTTTAGCAATGGCACCCTAAGTCTTGTGGGGGAGTTCTCGGTTTCCCACACTTTGGGTTTATGAGAGGCTGCCCTACCCTGAGCTCATATACCTGTGCTGGGGACCTGAGCCTGGACAGCTGGGTATGTCCGTGCTCCCCTGGAGGCTCAGAGGGGACACGTGGCTCAAGCCAAACTAGACAGATGCAGACCTAGAGTTTTGTCTGGGATTGCTGAGTCCCATTTTCCCTGAGACTATACCTACATGGAGAGCCCAAGCCACCACATGGAACCTCCTGAGACTAACAGAGGTGACAAAAGGAGGCTGAGCCCACAGGTGGAGAAACCACGCCTTCATGACACCAGGTATCCCCACGCACCCGATGCTCATGACTTTCAGGTCCTTGAGCCAATAAACGTGTCCTTTCTCTCTCTCTCTATTTTGTCTGAGTTGAAATTCTATCACTTCCAAACAAAAAGTTCAAGTTAATCCAAGAGCTAAAGGAAACATCTTTCCTTATAGCTGCCATTATTGAGACTCTATTGTATGACAGGCATCAAACATGGTAATTAATACAACCCGTTTTCGTATCTAACACAGCATTGAAATTAGTATCACTTAACACTTATTAGGTGCTTGCTGTATGCTGGCCACTGTTCTAAGTCATTTATATGGTTAGAAACGTAACGGACACACATTGTTAAAAAAAATTCGAACAGTACAAGTTGGTGTACAAAGGAAGTGTCTCTACCGCCCCAGACCTCATTCCCCGGTTCTCTTCCTCAGAGTGAATACGACCACCAGCTACTCTGTATTCTCTCAGAAACATTCTTACAAATAAATATGCATCAAATAAAACATGCGGATACATGCATGTGAACGTGTGTTCACTTTTCGCACACGCCACGCCAGCCCCCGATAACAGACCGCCCAGCATGGACGAGGTACGATTTAAACACATCGCACCCACTATCGTCTGCACACACACCCCCGACACACATGCACGATCCTAAGAGGAAGACAAGGCATCAAGGCACGTGGGAACCCAGGCAGTTGCCCTCAGAGCAGGAATTCCTAAGAGCCACCCTGCTCTGCGGACTTGTGAGGGGATCACGCAATAACCCGATTCCCCACCTGGGTTTGCAAGAAACTGAGACTCGGGTGCCAGAACTGGAGCTGGAGCTCGGCCTGCTGGTCTGTGACAAGGACCAGGCGCAGGCAGGTGTCAAAGGGGTGTCCCCAGATGTCACGCCACTGTCCCACCATCCAGTGTAGACTTGGGGGTGGGGCACCTGCTGGGAAGTTCCTGTCACCAAAGCATGCCCACCCAACATTCCTGCCTCAGCGCTGTGGTGGGGGGAGAGGAAAGCCAGCAGCTAACACTTCCATGGCCCGGGCTTCAAAGGAAAGTAGGACTTTGGTGGGAAAGTGGAGGCTGCCTACTTAGCAAATCCGAGGCAGAAGTGTTTCCCTGTGTGGACCCGGGACGGGTACGCTCTTGGAGTTCTCCTTAGCATCCTTCCTCGGTTTACCAGGAATCAAGGGCCAGAGGAGTTCAGGAAATGCCAAGGTCGCACGGCTAAGGGTCAGCTTCCCAGAGAGGGAGCCTGCACTTAACAATCGGGGCGACCGCAGTCACACCTTTTTCTTTTCGACATTACCCATGCATCTGATTTTCTCGACACTACAAGCATACAGCTGCCATGTTGGCAGGATGTGTAAAGGTTTCGTTTGCATTTGCATATTAACAAATGTACAAAGCACCGAAGATCGGCTTACAGAGAACAGATATTGCCGCTTTGGTCACCTGTGTCTCTGCTGGTCTTTGATGATAGTTTTTTCTGGAAGGATTACTCCTCCCTTTAAAAAAAAAAAAAAAAAGGACAGGGCAGGACGTGTGCCCCTTCAGCCTGTCCTGCGTCTTCCCATCATCACTGAATGAAGCGAGAAGTCCGCATCCTGGCTCGAGTCCCCAGGTGACCCTGCCTCACGCTCCCCTGCCTTCGTCCCCGCTCCCTCTATGGGCTCCGGTCACCTGCCTCTCGCTGAGCCTGTTTGTATCTCCTTGCTCAGCAGTGATGCCCGGCATCTAGAACCGTGCCTGGCACGAGGGACACGCTTAGTGAACACCAGCTGCCTCCATGAGCAAGCGTGTCCAGGCGGAGCGAGGGGCGCCCGCAGAGGCAAGCCTGGCGAGCGGGACAGAGAGGGTGGCGGTGACAGGGGAGCGGGCAGAGGTGGGCTCAGGCCACACTCTGGAGAACCTCACTTTCTTAACAAGGAGGCAGGGAATTTAGCCTCAAGATAACAGGAGTGTGTGGACCGTAAGCTCCGACTCACACAAACAAGAGACCAGAGCCAATATCGAGCTCTGCCAGGAATTCCAAGGAAACAAATGGTTGACGTGGACAGAAAGCAGGAGAAGCTGATGTGACCTTCCTAGGAGCCACGCCCCCAGGCCCATCCAGTCCAGCTCGGTTTAGCAGAGGCAACCCCAGGCAAGTGGGTGCCACCCACTAAGGTGCTACCAAGATCAGGACACGGCTGCTGGCAGGCGCCGAGGGGGGCCCGTCACTGGTGAGGTGACAGGAGGGGCGTCTACATCACCTGCCTTCCCTCCTTCCCAGAGGTGTCCCCACCACCCTGTCCTGGATGGAGAGAGAGCCCACTGAGTGCTTGCTGGGTACGCTCGCCCTGCACAAACCCAAAACGGATGGACGGCTCCGAGGAGCTTTGACACGGGAGCGCCCCCATCCGCCCATGTGTCTGTCAGACTTGCTTCTGGTCCCCGCCTGAAGAAAGGGGCGCTGGGGCAAGATCTTTGGGGTGAGGGCCACGTCTGAGGCGTCTCTGATTCTCGTTCAGCCGCCCTGGGGTAAAAATGCCCACCTGTCAACAAACGTGTGAAGTGACCCCAAAATAGGAACCGTTTCGTGTTTATTTTTACACATTCGTTATGAAATACAGTAAGATAAATAGCAAACGCAGTAGGTGGGGGGGGTCTAGAATTTCAATATGACCACACAGAGAACAATGTACACAGGAGTTTGTTTGTTGGCAAGAGATTTGTCGGGAAGCTGTTAGTGAAGAGATTAAACTGCTCCATTCACCACCGCATCCCTCATATTTAGTACAGTATATTCATACAATTAATATTTTCTTGCACGAATGGGTTGAGTGGATACATACAGAATTTACAAACATACACATGAAGCCACTAAGAATGACAGCTGATACATTTAGAAGCGTACGTGGGGCCGGCAGGGTACGGGCACTCAGGGAAAACCACTAAGCCCTGGCGTAGAGGATCGTAGAAATCAGGAGGGACGTTCTGGGCTGGTTTTAGCAAGCGGCAGAAACGAATGTCACTAAAGGGCTGGCTTGCTGGAGGGAGACAGCTGGCTGGCAGACTCCTCTTAGACCCTCGGTGTTTGAAGAGGAAGGAGATCACGATCGTCCATGTGGGAGGTGCTTCTGGCGTGAATGATGATCAAGGTGAGGAATTTGGAAAAGGGTCCAAAGATGGTAATGGGAAGCTCACCAGTAAGACACGGTCACGTGGGAAGGAAGACAACTATGGATCTCAGTGCGATAATATCATTATACTTCCCAACTGTAGCTAACAGGGCAGAGAGGGGAGAAAGCAAAGCACCCGCAGGAGGAGAGAGAGGAAAATCCAAAGGGTTTTCATGGCTTTGTTGGAGGGAATGCTCCCAGACCATGGAATATCAGGCAGGGCTGATTATTTTCTATTTGCCCCCATTCCCCGAGATTCACTCCTCGCCTCCTCCATGCCCAGGGCTGGTTCCCGTGGGCCACGTCACTGGCTCAGTAACAGTCCCCTTTGGCCTCCCGCTTCCGACTGGCTTTGCCAAGGGGACTTCCTGGCCTGAGGCGAGAAGGTAGGGAGTAGGTTTGGGTTTTCTTCCCCACTTCCCTCCTCTGTCCCTCATTGCTGGTGGCAGCTGCCTTCCTAGAAACCCTTGCTTCTGGCCCCACCCCCGCGGGACCCCCCCTTACAGGGCCTGGTAATGCAGCCCCCTTCCTCCTCTCTTGTCCTGGGACCCACAGGCTGTCGGGTTTATTCTTGCCAGTCTCTGGGCGCACGGACATCACCGCCTCTCCCTTAACCCTGCTCTCCCAGCAGCGATGATTCTCTTCACTCAAAGCCCTTCGTTCCGACCACCTGGGGGTTCTCGCTGGAACCCTGGCTCATACAAACTATTTCAAGTTGTTTTACAAGGCCCTTGAACATCCAGAATTCCAGAGTGAACCGGAAATCTCAAATTTCTGTGGCTAGGGGCGCCTGGGTAGCTCAGTCGGTTGGGCATCTGCCTTCGGCTCGGGTCATGATCGCAGGGTCTTGGGATCGAGTCCCGCATCGGGCTCCCTGCTGGGCGGGGAGCCTGCTTCTCCCTCTTCCTCTCCCTCTGCCCCTCCCCCTGCTCATGCTTTCTCTCTCTCTCTCACTCTGCTCTCTCTGTCTCAAATAAATAAAGTCTTTCAAAAAAATTTCTGTGGCTGAAAGCAGAACAATTGTCCACTGGCTTTCGGAAAGTTTATTAGAGCCATCCTGTTATTTGAGGATTTTTTTGGGTGGGGGGGGGTCAAATCATACTGACAAATTCCCCAGGCTTGCCTGTTGTTTTTCCCCTTTGAGCAATGAAATTAAATAGAGAAGAAGAAATCACTCTAACAACATCCCCCCGTGGCTCACCTTCCCGTGAGCCCAGACAGCACACAGTGCACAGAAAGCTCAATAATAAAATGTTTCCGTGTCTTCTCAGCGGGGTAAGTACCTGCGAGCACCTCAGAATGAACACCCGCAGGGACTGCGAGCCACGGCAAGACGGACTGTACCAAAATCCTGAGGAGGAGAAACCGCGTTAATGGCAAGTTCCCACATCTTTCTTTTCTCAGACCACGGATGGCCAGCACGGGTCCGAATGCAGGGCTTGGGCTACACGACAATCCAGGTACACTCTTGGGCAAATAAAATATTCTATTCAGTCTAGGGCGACATGTCCATCGAGCGCCTCCCGCTTGCCTGGATCAGTTCTGACTGCACGTTGCCTAAGAAAAAAGGAGGCTAACGCGCCTAGGGAATCGAAGGGTGGGGGTGTCAGGGGTCCAGAGGAAAAAGCTGAAATTAGGAGCTCCCAATGGTCCGGCTCGCTCTACCCCATCTGAGCTTCCCAGAGCATTACTTCATTTCTCTCTGCTTATCCACGAGCTTCTTCTGTTTCTCTGCCTTAGAACAATACACCTGCCAAGCACACCCGCGTACCAGCCTGCGTCTACCCGTGCATTTATGAAAGTATTTACGGCCCCCTACCAAGTGCACGGCACCATTCCAGGGGCTGCGGGTCCCGAAGGCAGAGAGCGGAAGGTGACACAGCTCTTACTTCTCGTCCAGGGCAAGAGGCAGGCAAGACGAAAAACAAAAGTAGGATGCCGCATGATTTGTTTTATGTTTTCTCTAAATTACTCTCACGTAAGTAAATAACATAATGAAATCGCAGAGTGGAATGCAGAAGGTTTGCCTTAGGAGGACGGTGTTACATTTGCAAGATCATGACCATCCCTGCCAAGGGGTCACGGTGGCAGTGATCAGCACAGAAATAACCTATGTCAGAGGGGCAAACGAGGGCCAGCAGACGGCGTCCAGAGGAAAAGGGGAGAATCTACAGAAGCAACGGGGCGTTCCGCCAGCTGGCTTTGGTCGGGAGATAACACGGGAGACCATGGAGTTCCGACCTCCCCACGCCCACCAGAACATGTGGGCCGAGCTGCCGCGGAGCGGGGCCCCCCCCGAGAGTCACTCCTGATGCCCCAGTGATGGCCTCTTCCCCATGCTGGTGGCACCATGAGCAGAACGATACGGCCAACGAGGAGAAGTCCAGGGCCCCGGTCTGGGGGTCTCCACTTTAGGGAAGTCACTAGAGTAAAGGTGAGGAGGGATGTGAGCAAGAAACAGAGAGCAAGGCCACGGGGGGCACATGGCAGTGGCAGAGTGGACTTGGTCGTGGGGGTGCTGCTTGATGCTCTCCGCCAGTGACCCAGGCGGGGTGGCACTCCCGTGACCTCCCCTGCCCCTCGCGCGTCTCGGAGGGACGCCTAGCCCTGAGGGGACGGTCCTAGCCTCTGGGCGGCCTCAGAAGCTGTCTCGATTGCCAGCAACCACTCCATCTGCCTTCTCACCAGCTCTCCGCCCCCCCGCCGTCCCCCACACCCCACTACACGGCTGCCACCAGAGGACTAAGACACCCTGGGGGACACGGGGGAGTCTGCCTCAGACAGTTGACATTTCAGTGTCCCGTCCAGCCCTCGATGGACAAAATATGCCACTTCGTGCTCCATGTCTATGGTTCACCTTGAGCCCACCCTCCCCTCCCCTCCGCGCTCCTAAGGGACAAACGAAGGGCTTTCACAGGCCACCGGGAACGGCAGAGTCCCCCCGAGCTGGGCTCCTCTCTGTAAGAAATGGGGAGTTCAGCTCCTGAATGTACTGTTACGCAGCGCATTCCTGTGCCGATGACTCCAGACCTTCGCGGGTCTAGATCGAGTGCCATCGAGTGCCCAGATGGGGTAGAGCTCAGATGGGGTAGAGTCCATCGATGGACTCCAGTTCACAATAGGCATTTTACGGTAATGCCAGTGCTTTACAAGAAAATGGGGCAGGCAAAGTGAGTGAGCTCCACTTCAGAACACTGCAATCTCAACTTTTAACCTATTTGCTTCTTCCTGTCTCTCCGTACAGCATCCCTTGCAAATGAGGGTGCAGTTGGAGCACCTTCTGTCCACCTCAGAGCACAACACAATCACAAAAAAAGAGAATCTAGAAATTGCAGCATCAAAGTAAAATTAAATTTCAGGCTATAGGAAAAGGTGCAAAATGAAATAAAACTTCCAGGATTAAGGGGAAACTCATACTTAAAATGACAACCGAAGTGAAAACCATTTCAGGGAGATTGAAAGACTCAAGATCCATCTCCTCAGATTAGGAGGCGAGGCAGGAGAGGAGAAATGGAGGTTTGCTCAGACAATCCTAAAATACAATCTCACGTCTCATGATTTTCAAGGCTGCTAAGATACGTAGCTTGGAGAATCACCCTGCAATTTCTCTCTTGAAGTCTGATCCTATCAGAGAGATGTGCTCATTTCTCATTTGACAAGTTTCTAAAGCCTCCAGAATCCAGAATATTCTCCAAGCAAAGCATGGGGAGAACCACCAAAGGTTTGCAGCAGATGCTAAAGTTAACAGGGCCAACATCGTGAGCGGGTCAGTGGTGGCAGCTGCCAGACTGCCCTAAGAGCCGGCCTCCAACAACCCAGGCTCCCTACAAAATCCTCAGTGCCTTGCAGGTCTGGTTTCTCCATCTGCAAAATGCGCATCTTGAACCAAAGGGTCCCTACTCACAATTTCTGTGATTTTCTTAATCCGAGTGATGTTGCGGACCATCGGGGAGGCTGAGTATCAGGCTTCTCAGGCAAACGATGTGAAATCACAGAATACCAAGTATTAATATATTCCCCACTTGAAATCACACAGCAGGCAAAGAGATACTCAGAGGGCATCTGCCCAAAGATTTAACATCTCTGATACGAGCAATACCCAAATTCAGATGCCTAGCCATCTCAAGCTGTACCAATCTAGTCAGAACTATAACCTGGGGTCTAAGACAGGTCTGCAGATGGCAGAAATCCAGCTTCGACTGGTTTAAGCAACTAGACGTCATTGGCTCATGGGTGCACAAAGCCTAAGGAAGGTTCTGACTTGGGGCAGAACCAGATCCTGGTGTAAAATGGCCACAGGGGATCTGGACCTGCCCTTCACCTGCCCTCTCTTCTCTGTGCACACAATTCCCAGGAGGTTAGGCACATTATGGCAAACGAGTGACCAGCCGTTCCAAGTTTACATTCTACCAGCTGGAAGGAAGGCTTATTTCCTACAAAAGTCCTGGGACCGAACTCTCTGGGCCCACATATGGACATATCATTTACAATTTCCCAACTGCCTTAATAGTCATGTGTCATGAGCAGAGGCCGGAGAGGGAGTCTGAAGATTCCCCGAAGTGCAGGGAGGGATCTAAGAATCCAGACAGCAACTGAACTATGGACAGAGTGTGACGGAACAGAGAAGAGAGGCAGGCCCTTTTGCCTTTGTGTGGGAGGTTGGGGGGCAGAAAGTCCCAGAAAGGGGGACATTTAAACAACATAACAAAGGATGAGTATATTTGGATGGGTAGAGACAGGAAGGAAGGACATTCTGGGCAAGGAAACAGAGTATGTAAATACATAGAGACCTTGTGTTCTTTTTTTTGAAACTATCTTACCCTTTTTTTTTAATTTTTATTTAAATTCCAGTATAGTTAACATACAGTGTAACACTAGTTTCAGGTGTACAGCATAGGGACTCAACACTTCCATACATCACTAGGTGCTCGTCACGACAGGTGCATTCCTTAGTCCCCATCACCCGTTTCCCCCATCCCCCACCCCGCCCCTCTGGTGACCATCAGTGTGTTCTTCGTAGTTAAGAGTCTGTTTCTTGGGGCGCCTGGGTGGCTCAGTCATTAAGCGTCTGCCTTCGGCTCAGGTCATGATCCCAGGATCCTGGGATTGAGCCCCGCATCGGGCTCCCTGCTCGGCGGGAAGCCTGCTTCTCCCTCTCCCACTCCCCCTGCTTGTGTTCCCTCTCTGGCTGTCTTTCTCTCTGTCAAATAAATTAAAAAAAAAAAAACCTTAAAAAAAAAAAAAAGAGTTTGTTTCTTGGTTTTTTTCTCTCTCTCTCTTTTCTTCCACTGTGCTCATTTGTTTTGTTTCTTAAATTCCACATGAGTGAAATCATATGGTCTAACGATCTTAAATATTTTATTCACGTATTTTAAACCCAGAAACTACAGTTGTTTTATAAATTGCATTGCATAGCCCCGTAACTTTGCTCACAGGCCATCCACCCTCTGAGTGATTTGCACAATAATCTATAAAGTCAACTGTTTCAACCTATTTCATCAATCCTAACAACACTGCGGAAGGAGTTGAGGTGCAGAGACAGAAGGAGAGGCAGAAAACAGGCTCAGGGTTTCCAGAAGGCTTCTTCTCTCTGGTTGCACCTGACAGTCCGATATGTGTTCTCTTTTTTCCTTCAGTTTTGAAACACAGTCATCCAGATAACTCCTCCTCCTCGTTCTCCATACTCAGATCCCCCATCCGATTCTTCCCTTGTCTCTGGAATTCCAAAGCTTCCCTACCTCCTGCAGGTGCATCGACCTCTCACTGATGCTGACACGTGAGACTCACGGTACCAGCCACCCCTCTCGGGCTTTTCAACATGCTCCAAGAGATCTACCACCAACTTCGCCCTGCTTGCCCTCTGTGTGCTCTTGAGGACACAATTCTGCCCATCAGGCTCATCATCCAAGAGGGTAGGAGCAACGGGGGACCCTCTCGCTGGACTTGGGAACAGCAAGAGTTTCCAACGGAGTCTGCAGGCAAAAGACGCCAAACGCAATCGAGAACGTGAAGGGTTATCACTATGCCAAAGAGTTTAATTTACATTCTACAATACTCTTTCCAATTTGTGCAATGCTATCCGATACAGGAAAGGGGATGCTCTGGAAAACTTTCTCAAGGGTTGGCATGGAGGGAATATTTGATTAAAAAAAAAAAAGTGGGAATATCGGAGGACAGGTCAGTTTGGTTCGACGGCAGTCACAATGGAGCGCAAACTCTGTCATCTGAAGCCTGGATAAACCAGACGAGGAAACAGAGAGGACACGGACAGTGAGTTAGCCTTCATTTTAAAACTAACTGCTCCACTCCTCTCCCTCCTCTTCCCTCCCACTAACAGGGACCACAGTACAAGAGGAAGGGGCCCCTTGAATTCCAGCTCTGGAAATTCCTACCTACGAGACCCTGGGCAGGTGCCTCCATTTTTTGACCTTATGTTTCTTCCTCTGAAGAAAGGAAATGAGTATCTATCCTGCAGGAACTGCTATAAAATGGAAAGGAGGTAGTGCAAGTATCCAAGTGCCTATAAATGCATACACAAAATATATACATCAAATAAACCGAGGGTCGTAAAACAGAACACCTAAAAGAAGCAATCAGGCACCAGAAATGAGCCGAGGGTCCTGGGGCCCGGGAAGGGAACTGGGGCCGACTGGCATGTGATGACGCACGCGGAGGGTGCCGACCGCCATCCTGCCGAGCACCGCCAGGGGCACGGCCAAGCCGAGGCGGAGTCACGGTGTCGCCGGAGACGCCAAGAGTCTACATTTGGACGTGAACTCTCCCAATTCTAAAACACAGTGCGGGTGAAATAAAACACACACGGGGATAGGATCTGGCCCGCAGTTCACCAGAGCGCAGCCTGTGATAACACACATTATTTACTGAACCTGCCACTTTGAGCAATCGAGCCAACTGAATGATTCGGAACGTCCCTGCCTGCCATACCTAAATGCACAGAGCTGCGAGAGCTCCCATTCTCAAGGCTGCGCGAGAAGGACTTGGCTGCGTGTCTACTCATCTGCAGCACACCCTAAAATCCTGGCAGGTCCGTGAGACCTTGCGTAAATGTGAACTTATTTTTTTTCTTTTTAAAGATTTTATTTATTTATTTGACAGAGAGAGACAGTGAGAGAGAGAACACAAGCAGGGGGAGTGAGAGAGGGAAAAGCAGGCTTCCCGTGGAGCAGGGGCCCCGACGTGGGGCTCGATCCCAGGACCCCGGGATCATGACCTGAGCCGAAGGCAGACGCTTAACGACTGAGCCACCCAGACGCCCCTGAACTTATTTTTAAATGGCATTTATTGAAGTACAATTTACGTGTCATAAAATGCTCCCATTGTGAGTATAGACCTTGGTGAATTCTGACACATGTCCAGCCCTGTAACCACAGTCCCCATCAAGATGCAGGACACAACCATCAGCCCTGTGAGTCCCCCGTGAACCTGGGCAGTCACTTCCCAGCCCCTCTGCCACCCCGGGCAACCCCAAACTTGCCTTCTGCCATGATTGTTGGATTCAATGCCTATAGAATTCGGTGTACACAGAATGGTACAAGATACACTCATTTGTGTCTGGCTTCTTTCACACGGCAAAAACATTCTTTTTGAGCTTCATCCGTGTTGTATGCACCAAAACGTCATTGCTTTTGACTTCTGAGTCTTATTCCGTTTATGGATGCATGGACCCGTGTCCATCAGCTCACCTGTGGTGGACCCTGGGTTGCTGGGAATACAGCCGCCATGAAGACGTGAGCAGAAGCCCATCTGTGGTGAAATCCGGCCATTCCGGAGGCTGTGTGGTGGTAGGTATCTTGGGTGTCGCCTGGGTGTGTGTGTCTTTCCTAACTGGAAGCGTTGAGTACATTTTCACATGCCTCTTGTGGGTGCCATCTGCATATTTTCTTTTGCGAAACCTCTGTTCAAATATTTTGTCCATTTTTTAAACTGGGTCATTTGTTTTCTATTCTGGACTTCAGCCCTCTGTCGGCAATATGATTTGCAAGTACTTTCTCCCAGGCTGCGAACCTGCTTTCAATATTGAAAACAATACTGTTCTGTATTTTATATACCGTTCCCACCTCCCTCACCTCATTTTATCCTTAGAGAAAACTTGCCAAGGAGGAGAAAACACATTTTATCTTGATTTTGCAGGTGAGGAAAATAAGACAGAAGAAAGCGACGTAGTCAGCGTTACACAGCTGTTAACCGACACCTATGTGTCCGTCAGCAGATCTGCCGTGTTTTTAACCACTCGGAATTCAATCACCGGAATGAAGCCACAGGAGGAAGAAAATTTTGTTCTTCTCCTGTTCCCTGAAGTAGCTGCAGAACTGTACTCAGCACACGGTAGCCACTCAGATGATCGTGGGCTAAGTCCCTCTCTCTTCTCACAATAATACTTATCGTAAGGTCTGATGGATCGAAAATTGTCCCCCACCCAAGCTGACTGACGGCTGCCATCCCTCCAGCATGTGACCTAAGTCCAGCCACAGCGACCAGTCCAGAGGGAGGCACATGACTGAGGCCGGTCCCATCAGAGTGGATCCCAGGACTACTAGGGAACGCCTGGAGAGATATTCACTGCGTCTCCCCTCCTGGAAAAACAGGAGGCTCTAAAGCTAGAAGGTAAACCCTGATTTCCCATGCAGAGAGCGGAGCCCTCCTGCGGTCACGGCCGGCACGGAGAAGAGCCAAGTGACAGAGAGAAGTTCAGTGGTGAAGCCATCTCCTCGGCTCGAGCCCAGCTGGACCGTGCAATGGAACAGCAGTGAGGATGTATGGTCCCCGTGTCCTCTGAGGGTCCGGAGCTCTGGAGCGGCTCCCCGGGGCTGAGGTCACAGGCAGGAGGAAGCCGGGGCTACAGCCATCCGAAGGTCATGCTTCTGGGGAGCGTCTCAAGAAAGAGTAGAGCGCAAGGGCAGCGTGGGTGATGATCCAGCCCCACGCCATCGCTGTGCTCTGCTCTGTCCCTTGGGGGGCCAGTGACTAAGTTGGACCCACACGTCAGGGAGGGTTGCTAGACGCCACCTTTGGAAGGGAGGGCTGTCAAAGAACTTCTAGACCTATTTGGAAGCCACCACACCAGCCACACTTGAAGGTCTCCGTCAGACTTGTCTGTTTCGGGAGGCAATCATTCTACCACGACCACCTCCTTGTTCATCCCTTTGTTCCCGCTTGAGGAGACGAGTTGGACCCGGGCTTTCTGTCACCTTCAACAGACAGGGAGAACCCTAACCGATACAGAAATCAAAAATACGTCTCATCACTCTAAGTGTGCTGTTCCTTCCGAAACACCACAGCTGTCAAGTTACAGTCTGGTTTTTGACACTGAAGACTTTTTTTGCCGTGTGCAGAACAGTGGGGCTTCTTAGAAAATCAACAGTAAGTGCACACACCGCTCAGCGCACCCACCTCGATGAGATAAAATGATTTATGTGCGCAAGGGATGGGTCTGACTGCCTAGGCGTCCCTGGTGCCTAGCAAAGTGCCTGGTTGTAAGTTAGACGCCTGCTGGACACCTGCGGACCAGAACAGGTCTGATGCACCGTCCCTGCACAAAATGATGGTCAGTGTTTCGGATGGTTAGAGTTTTGCTTTTATGATACATTCTTTTGCCAGCTAGGATTTGTTTGAAGCTGAAGCCCTCCATCAGGGATGCAACCCCCAGGGACAGCATTGATCTTACGGGAAAATAGGGTCTGGTGTGAGACAATATGCTCTGTGATTAGAGATGCTCCGGAATGCCCAGCGATGGCAAACAAGCCCTGCTTATAATACATCTGCTTTTTATTCATTTGGGAGAGACTCATTTCATCAAAGCCTTCCAGCATAAACTGTTGCTTTACATCTTGAGATGCTCCTCTAGAAGAAGGTTAACTCCTGCCTCTCCCCAGAGCCCCAATCCAGCATGTTCTAAATCTACATTTACTCCATGAGCACTGTGTATACAGGGTTACCCGCTTTGTCTCTTAATCAAGATGCCTTCATCGAGATCTCCAGGCAACTTCCCGAGGACACCAGGCGGCCACATACGTCACTGTCCCCAGGGTCAGAACTCTGTACCCCGTGACCATGTAAGCTGGCTTTCAGCTCTCCACCATCACTGGAACTCATTTCAGGAAGGACTTGTTGAACACACACCTCCCCGCAATGGACAGGACTCGCTGCCTGACTGGTGGATGTACAGTCCCAGCAGCATGATTCAAATCTGGCATCTAAGCCCTCGTGGCTTTAGAAAGCCTTGCGGCATCTTCTGTTGATGAACTTGTGATCATGACGTGGACAGGGAGTCAAGAACCAGGCAAAGTGCGTCTCAGGCATTCAGTTCCTCCATCCTCAGGACCCCGGGAGACAAGTGTAGCCATTATGTCCATTTTGTGTGTGTGTGGGGGGGTGAAGATTAGGGGACTGTGTGTCTTGGCCAAGGCCACACTGCTGGTGGTGGGAGGGCAGGCTCTGGACGCAAACCGTGGGAACCCACATTGCCGCTCACTCATCCACTATGCTCTCCTAAATCCGGGGCCCGTTCCAGGAGTCAGAAGATCCTGAAGGCAGCGCCGCGGCCAGCAGCCCGAGCCAGCGACCTGCCTCCCTGGGGCTGAGACCTCATTCTACTGCAGCTACAGGAGCGAACTCGGGAAGGGCGCTCGGTGCCCCTGGCTACTGCAACATTTCCCACAAACGTGGTGGCCAAGAATAACACACACTTACTCTCTTCCGGTCCCGAGGGCAGGGCTGGTTTCGTGAAGACTCCAGGGGAGAACCCACAGCCCTGTGTCTTCAGCTTGGCTCCTGGTCCCCCTTTCCGATCCTGTCAGATCCCTGATCCCACTGCATTCAAACCTTACAAGGATCATTAGAGTCTCATTACATTGGGTCTACCGGACAATCCAAGACAGTCTCCCCATCTCCAGACCCTGTTGCATTACAGGTCCCAGGAGCCACGACAGAGACAGAGCTTGAGAGGAGAAAGAGACATCGCTCATCCCATCCCAGGGAATAATTTACATGACCTGCTTTCGGCTGGGTCTCAGTTTCACGGTCCACAAAATGGCAGTGAACTCTTTGCCTTTGGTGTTAGGAGAATGAACGGCTAAGTTTAGAGTGGTTACCAGTACAACACCTAAGAGAGGTTGGCACATATTGGTTTCTTAACGCACGCAAGGTATTTGTAGTCACATTACTGTGTGTAGGTGTCTAGAAGCAGACATTGTACTTTAGTGGAAAGGGGCTTCCCTGAGGTTCTAGAACACATTCAGACAACAGAGGTGAGTGAGACGGGTCTGGCCATTAGGTTTGGAAGATGCTGAGCCAGCTGCCGGGTCTGATGTTTCCACCCCCCAGGGCTGGCACGGGGCTCAGGATCGTCCTCAAGGGGGTCAAGCCATCCCATTGCCCTATGTTAAAATAGCGCTGGGCAATAAATACTAAATGAAATTTTCCTTCCCCATGCAAAATCCAATTCACATCTTCTCATAAATCCTGCCCGAGGCTCCTGCTACAATTTCTTAGGCTCATAACCCCATCACAAGGTCACTGTGAAATTAGTTTGGAGGCAGTTTTCTCCATGGCTGGCATGGGTGAATAAAGAACAGGGGGAAATTATGACTGGCTTTTTTTGGATGATATTTATGCTTTGAAAAGAAAAACCCAACTTCTGATGCTTTCAACGGCATTAGAACTGGTTGATTTCCTTTGTTTTTATACGATTTTAACGTATGTTCTAGAACTGTTATATAACAGAACAAATCGATTTTAATTTACCTTGCTAAAAGATAATCAATGCACGTTATATCTCATAAGCATTGCAGGTATTTTCATTCTTGCAATCCAAAGAGAATTAAGTATCGTGTCCTTGAATGGAAAGACAAAACACGAACAATGTATGTAATCACCGAGATGATCAGAATACAATCTCTGAAGATGGTTCTGTTTCCGACAAGAGTCAACAATTTCACCAATGCCTGGACTGTTTCCCTTCACGTCAACCCTGATTTCACTCTTGAAGGAAAAGCATACATTTCCCTAAGGCAAGTCTGTAATAACAATAAAAGAATTAAAGCCCCAGGATATTTTTGTAATTAATAAAACTAATGCAAGCTTCTTGTAAAGCCTGGCAAATGTCAACGGATGTAAGATCGAGGCTGTGAGGCCCTGAAGAAGAGACGTAACATAGGACACTGACCTCCTGCATAATCCAGTACCTGGCACACAGTAGGTTCTCAAAAAAGTTTATGGCTTGAATTCAGGACAAAATAAATATCACCCATAACCTCACTGTTATTGAATTTTGTCACATTTCACCTTCAGCCTTTTGAATATGTATCTCACACCAGGTTATGTGTTATATCACACCAGGAAACTGAGAGAATTTTCTTGTGCCAATAAATATCTGAAAACACCATTTTTTGGCCCGGTTACATTTTGCTATGTGAATATGCTAAAGTTACTCAGTCATTCCTCTATCCTTACCTAGTTAGGAGATTCCAAATTTTTATTATTAATTAAAATGTGAAAACCATGCCTATGCATCACATTTCTGATGACTTATTTAGGATTAGTTCCTGGAATACAGGACCAAAAGTTTATGGAACATTTTAACAAATCTTGGCACACACACAGATCTATTGCTTTCCTATATGGGAAGTCCCATGAAGGTTTTCTATTGTTTGCAATTGTATTTATGAGAAGTTGTAATATAATATACCTTTCTCAACTGCTGCATAGGGAGGTTTATATGTTAAAAAATATTTTGTTCTTTAATTATGTCTCATCCCATTTTAAAGAACCTGAACTTGTTTTACGGAAGGGCCATTAATCTGGGGCCCAAGGAGATGGAATTCAGGGGTCTGTAAACCTAGATGGGGAAAATGCATTTTTATAATTTTTTTTTTTTTTTATAGCTGTGAAGTGAAAATTTAGCACACCCTTCAATAAGGAACATAGGCAACAGCCAGAGCAGCGAGGACGGTGACTTTTCACCAACTGAAGTGTCACTGACCTTCACGTCATCTTGCACTTGTAATAGATACTTCAAAATAGATTCTGCCCTTCACACTTGTTTGAAATCATGGTGGTGATGAGATGTGCTCCTAGGCTTCATTTGAATTGCTTTAGGAAGGGAGCACATCTACCACACCACAAAAAAATATTTTTTTAAACCATGTTTCAATATAACCACCGTCCTCGGCTCTGCTAGGAGTTTGATTCTATGAAATTAAAAACAGTATTCTGAGAAAAGATTCCTAGGCATGAGGGAGCTGCCAACGCAGTCCACGGCCCCCAAAAAGGATGGGGACCCTCGCTTCAGCGGCAGCTGGGGAACAATCAGAATAAAGCACAAGATAAAACAGGTAAGACACGCCGCGCACTGTGAAGGACTCGAGGAATGCGGGCCAGGTGGTGCTGAAGCTGGACAGGAGGACAGCGTCAGGCCGTACCTGACGTGACATTGTGGGCATTAAATAAAACATGGTGGACCACTTACGACCCTGGTGCCCAACCCCCTCATGCTCCCGTAAGACTGGCGACCTGTCCACAGCCACACAGACAATGCGGCATCCAGTGCCCGGTGCGAGCAGCAAACTCTCCCCAGAACTCACTGGTACCGACGGCTTGCACGGTTTGGATGTTATAGCTAACCTCAGCACCCAAGGGATCCTCGTTTCCGCTTCAGGTGAGATAAACTCCCTTCTGAATAACTTTACTCCCATTGGAGAGCGCGTCGAGGCCAGGGAGCAAGCGGGCCATCCTGCAGGTGGGAAGGGCGGGCGAGTGCCGTAAACACAGCGCACTCTTGCTGGGCTTCGCGGAACGTGGCCCACCTTCAACGGTTTTCAGTCTGACTCCCCTCCGTTTGGATGATTTCATGGAAAAGCAGCAGTCTACGCCCACAACCACCGAGCGGCACGGGGTGGAGACATCCCACGTCTCCATATCAAGGCCAATTGCTACTAGCATTTAGCAGCCAGGCCACGCAGTCCCCAGGCACTCACACCGTCGCGGCCCTTTCTCAGGGCTCCATGCCGGTTTTCTCCATGAGGATCTGTTGTAATGAGCACCGACACACCAAGCAAAATGCTGTTCTCATCCACGTTCCATCTGCTTCCAGGAGTGGGTCATCAAAACCACATCCAGCAAGTATCTCGGGCTCCGAAAGTTACACGGGGACAATGCTAAGCAGTGACCGACAGAGACAATCCCCGTGACTAACACTGACGTCAACGGAGTGGAAAGACACTTGCTTATGTTTAGAGAGTCCCAGATGATTGCTGCACATTTTGAAACAGATCCTGACCTAATTGCATTCTATGCTGGCATCTATCCACAACTGAAAAACCCAGTTTTTTTCCTTTCCAGAATATTTTAGAATTCTGACTGTAGCCAAGAGGCCACGACCTTGTAATGGGAGTTGAGGTCATACATCTTATTTCTATGGTATAAAAACCAGATCTACCTTTATGACAAAGATGAAGGATTGAGAGCCCCCTGCGTTTATTGATTGGAATCTTTGGTTCAATGAGATAAATCTCTTCAAAAGAGTGAGATGAAAATGCTCTTGATGCTGGCTGGCTACAACATCATTTCCTTGACTGCTGATCAAGTTAAGGTTCCACCGAGAAAAAGTTTTAAAATCTCATAAAAGAGCAAATTCATCTATAAAAAGAGGAAAATAAAAGTAATTCAGGAAATAATAAAGTAATCTGGTGCCTGGTAACTTGGTGGATGCCAGGGAGAAAATGAACTACCATAAACTGAGGTCTAGAAATTGCATATAAATGGGGAATAGAACACATCACCTCCTGTTTCTGCACTCTCACCCCCAGCAGCACACCGCTGAGGTTCAGCCAAGCCTGCTCATGCACACGGGGCGTTCTTCTTCATCGCTGCGTACTATTCCACAGCTAAGGTGTAGCTCAGTGTTTTAGCCACTCACCAGTTGAGAGACATTTGGGTTGTTTCCATTTTGGGCTAATATGGAAAACGCAGTATTATGGAGACAGAAAAGAGATCGGTCATTGCTTGGAATTGAGGAGGTGGGAATTCACAGCAGATGAGTAAAAAAAAAAAAAAAAAAGACTCTGCTAACGGAAGTGTGCTCTAATACCAGATTGTGGTGATGGTCAAAGTTTTCTAAAACTCATTTAACTGCATACTTTACATGGGTGAATTTTATGATATATAATTTATAACTCCAAAGCTCCAACAGGAAAAAAAAAAGAGAGCACTAAGTAAGAATATAAAGTTTCGTGACCTTCTTGCTATCTTCTCCAACTAGGCCTAAAAAGAGAAGGTGCGCCGGGCTAACTGGCGACAAAATTAATCACAAGAGTCAAAGGCTAACAAGTCACCAGGGAAACTTCTTGAACCAATCGGCACAAAGCACGGAAGCAGAGAGAATATCCAAAATATGTACATTTAAAAATAAAAGAAGCCATCCTGTCCAAGAGAACAATAATCAGAATGAAATTTTTAGAACCCGAGAAACAAGATGATACTTTTCACAGTTGGACTATAAATAAAGCTACTTTGGATGGATCCTATAATTCTCCTTTTGTTTCTTTTTTTAACGTCCCATGAAATACTATTATCTTTCTAAGCTGCCCCCCAGGCCTTCAAGAAACAGATAATCCAAACACATGAGGCTGAGCACACCAGGGAAATGTGGAGATTTCGGGATGTTTGCAGGTGCTCACAGCCAAGATCGGTCACAGAGTATGAAGGCCGAGATCAGAGCAGCCCGGATAGCTAAGTGATCAGAAGGCTGGCTGTCCCTAAGAACTTCTCCCTCACCCTCAAAAACATCTAAGGTACTATGCACCTGTTGTACAATGAACACCTATGAAAACAAGTATGACTACAGATACTCATGACTCTCAGCAAATTTTTTAAAAAATCGTATTTTGCATTATGCACGTATCCATATTACACATATGTATAAGTATAAATAGAAACAAGATAGAGACAAGATACAGATCTAGAAGAGACAGAGAAATGATACATGGATACATAGATACAGACATTGACATATTTTTCCCCATAGGACTCTTGCTGATAATGTTTTCCTTCTTCGGAGACCAGGATTCTAAGGGCTGTGCACGCGCACACCCCCCCCACACACACCCACACACACACACACATTCCCTCCCCACGTGGTCTCTAGCTCAGAAATGTATTCGAAGACGAAGAGCAGGCCACGGGTTTCTAGACGGGCCGTTCTGGGTCCCATCAGATATGCCTGCTATTAGATGCTTCTGGTGATTCCAACGAATGAAGAGCTGATCCTTCCTCGACTCAGTGGGTACAGGGCCGGCCGGCGTTGTGAAATCACACACCACCAGCAGCCCAACGTCGGCCGGGATGCACAGCACCGCAGTGTGTGGATGAGGCACTGATGAACACAGCGAGCGGCATGATATACTCCTCGTTGCTATTAGGTTATTACTCAGGCCGCAACTGTTAGCTTTGTAGCTAGGGCACCTGGCGCCGGAGTCCTGCACGCCCCGGGGGTCCCACCGAGAGCAGAGGCAGCTTCTGCAAGTCAAGACGAACGGCACTAACTCACTGCTGTCACCCGCTGAAAGCGGGTGCTAAATAATTTAGTTCTAAATTTGGTACTCTACTTGGAAATGGGAGATATTAAGTATCAAATATATGGATGTAATAAAAGTAAAGCAACACACGGGTAAATTAAGGCAAAGCTCACGCTTCCCCGTGTTTCCGCATAATGGGATTGGGTGGGTGTTGGGAAATGGTAAATGAGTCTGCCCGAGGTATAATTTCACAGAGAACTGGGCTCATAATTTCCCCT
The DNA here is from genome assembly GCF_054177405.1 of Leptonychotes weddellii. Taxonomy (NCBI): domain Eukaryota; kingdom Metazoa; phylum Chordata; class Mammalia; order Carnivora; family Phocidae; genus Leptonychotes; species Leptonychotes weddellii. The sequence continues at coordinate 79,722,858 of NC_138381.1, forward strand.
TAACTGTAATGCCATGTGCTGGAATTATCATGCCACCATCCTTAGTCTGTATGTTTCTCGGGGAAGCAGCACAAGGAATCTTCCGTTTCCTGGGACAGAACGAGGCACAGTCTTGGGAAGATCCCAGAGCCATCTCCTCGACGCTGCCCGCAGAGCATCCTGCACACCATCCTCCGAGTCGTGCATGCGAGGCTGGACTTTCAAGGAGCAGTATCATCCCACCTCCATCTGTATTAATTCTGTTTCCCTCAAAAACAACACAATTCTGCATGTCTCTTTTGTAATCACTTGAGAGGTAACATCAGACATGGTATCCAAACATCCTACTCTCCACAATGCTGGATGTTCAGGTCAATTTGAGGTTGCCACACATTAATAACTAGATCTAGGGGCGCCTGGTGGCTCAGTCAGTTGAGCGTCCAACTCTTGGTTTCGGCTCAGGTCATGATCTCAGGGTCCAGGGATCAAGCCCTGCATCGGGCTCCATGCTCAGCGCGGAGTTTGCTTCTCCCCCTGCTCTCTCTCTCTCTCTCTCTCAAATAAATAAATAAGTAAAGTCTTAATATATATATATAATTATATCTAAGCCACTCCTCACAATGGCAGAATAAGATTCCACCATATGAATGTACTGTAAAGTCCATTCACCTCTTGATGAATATTTAGTTTGTTTCTGGCCATCAGTGATTTTTAAAAATACAGCAACGAATGCCATTGTACACATCTCTCCACATCCATAGTCAAGCCTTAATCTGGACTAGATGTACCTAGAAATGCAATTTTAGGGTCATACAGATGCACGTCTTAAATGTTACTAGCCAGATACCAACAGATATCTCTCCAAAGTGGATGAAGCATTTTATAATTCCTCCAGCACAGCACTATAAACATCCCTTATTCTTCCTCATTCTCAGAAAAACATTTTATTATATGCATCCTTTTTCCCCCCCTTGCAATATGATTAGAAGAAATGCTATCTGGTAGTATTGGAAACAATACCTCGGTCTGTTGTATCCCTAATGCCGAAGTTATTAAAACATACTTGAATGGAAATGCTTCTGACAGGTTCTGAATTCAGACCTGATACTTGATAAAACCTCCACAGGCGACTAACGTAATTCATCTCGTACTCTACGAAAGTTTTCATTTAGAATATGGAAATAAAATATAATTCTCCACGATCTAGGAGGACTTGGGTACGCAGGCTCCCTATATTATACGCCATTTTAACAATCTGAAAACAATTAATAGATGGTTTTCTTAGCATGGTGCCCTTGATTATTTCAGTGTGTTCACACGCAGGATTATATGAGATTCGCACAAGAGTTCGGCAAAGGCCGACCTTGCGTTGATATTGTTGCTGGTATCACAGAAGAGGATGCTTAACTCCTATTACTTCTCTGGTGACGTGAGTCAGTCAGCATAAAAATGAAACATATCAGATTCCCTGGCTGTGATGCCCCTGTTCCTTCTACCCCTTCGGAAAGGAATTCTCATTCAAATGGTAAAACGTATGCATATCGTAATCCGAAATCAATGATAAGGATGCCGCAAGCATTTAAGGCATCAAACAAATCACTTACACAGGAAAGATGTATAATTTTGACAACTTTATACCATCATCTCAGGCTTTGTTGTTGTTAACCTCAGGTTCTAGATGTCAGAAGAGTTGAACTGCCTCGCTGAAGACAGACCCCCGGAAAATATATCTAATCAAATTATTACATTAATTAAAAGAAATCTCAAGATCTTTATTTTCCATCACTGGGTCCATCACATCTCGCTACAGCCCACAGCAGCAAAGAGCAATCATCACACTGCGCTTCTAAAGCAAAACGGAACAGTTTTCAATCTATAAGATCTCTATCACAAGTAATTATTGCCTGAAACAAAGGGGCCAGACCTTTCTGGCTTTGAATCTGGGCAACCCCGCAGATGGACACAGCATCCCCAAATAGTCCATATTCCACTCCGTAACGACAAGGACAAGCATCCAGGACTCTGTTAAACAACAATTGTCACAATGCAGGACAGCTTAATTTTTCTGTTTTCCCTATCTCTTCTTTTCCTAATTCAAAACAATCCACCTTCACTACAGGAATTTTCAGAAACACACACCAAGAAAATGACAAGGAATGCATGCGTCACACGTGACGTCACCACCTGGGGATGAGCGCGGTCTACATTCTGTTGGGTCCTGTCTCAATTTTTCCTGCCCTCTATTCATTTGGAAACAAACTGGTATTCTCTTGAAAGCAATTTTGTAATCTACTTTTATAGCACGTTTATTAAGATATAATTCATATGTTGTCAAAGTCCTCGCTTTAAAGTGTACAGGCGAGTGGCTTGCAGCCCCCCTACCGACCTGCAGGATACGTTTATTACTTCTGAAAGGAACCCACGTGCACCAGCAGTCAGGCTCAGCCCCCGCTCCCCAGCAACCGCGGAGCTGCCCAGACGCAGGTCTAAGAAGTGGCCCGCTAGGGACACATCGTCTAAACGGTTCGTATCGCGTGGCGTGACGTGCTCAGAGCTGGTCCGTGTTGTAGATGGGTCAACACTTCCCTTTGTGTAAATGCAAGCAGGGTCCCCTCGGGTGGGCACACCACACTGGTTTATCTGCTCGCTTTTCAGCTGCGATGGGTGATGCTGGTGTGAAGTGCATGCAACAACTTTTGTGCAAACTCTTGCTTTCAGTTCCCCTGGCTGCAGAGCTAGGAGTGCTGGACTCTTTGGTAACTAGGTTAGCTCCCATGTTCCTGTGGTCATTCTTTGTTTACACTCGTTTGGCTGGTTTCAGGGGTCTCTCCTTCTTTCCACTTCTCATGCTCTCTTCTGAAGTTTCTTTCTCCTGAAGGTTTTGCCCAGCTACGCGGATTCGAGTTTCTGCAGCCCTGAACCCAACGGCCACGGTGTTCCAGCTTCTCTCCGTCTTCCTGATCTTGTGGTTTCTCCTCCTCGAGGCTCGATCCATCTTTTCTGACCGGAGTCTGAGAACACCGATCAGTGTTTAAAAGCATCTCTGTTTCATGCAAGGCAGTTCTGTCTCTGTCTCGGGTTTTTGAGGGTTTTCCCCGAGTTCATTCTCACCAGTCCCTGGGGGTGCCCCCCACGCGGGGACTCTGCCGCTTCCAGAGGGAATGCCTTGCCGGCTCTTCATGTTCACGCACACCTGTGCACAGCGTGCTGTCTGCATCAGGACCAGTCCCGGCTTTTCATGCCTGGGTCTCCACTCACAGTCCAGCTTTCTCTCTCTCTCTCATGCACACTTGGGACAGGCCCCCTTGGCAATCTCGTTCAGCTCAGTACCATCTACACCTGAACAAACTCTGCCTTAACTTTCTAACCGGTGCATAACGTTTCTGGTGCATTGCTAAGGTGGGTCTACCCACCCTATATTCCCTTTATATTTCTCTGGGAACCTCCATAGGAGCCTGGCAGAGTGAAAGAGATTGCCAGGTACCATGTGCTTTTCATCTTCCTTTTGGAAATCCCACAACATCTGCCCTTTAAAAATTGCTGAGAAAGAGGATTTGGGCTGCTGTATCCATTTGGTCTGTTCTGTCTTTGGAGCGGAAAAATGATGCTGAGCTGAACACACCACTGTCCGTCATCAATGATGTTTCCTACTTTCCTTTGATGTCTGCTGTAGCCACTTCACTGAGTCTTGGCCGAGGAGATGCAAGAGGAAATTGGGGTTTGTTGGCATGGTTTCCAGTTGCTGAAAGGGAGCTGACCCAGCTGAGAAGACCCTTTTCAACAGGGCAGATGTGATGACTGGCACCCCTGCAGTCATCTTAGTCTGTGAGGATGCAAGCCCTGCACCAGCATGCCATGCAAAAAGACAGGTGGCTGGGACCCTGAAGGACTGGGGAGTTGATGTACCAGCCCTGGCCCACCTACATTGGGCTGCTTCTGGGTGAGAGAGAAATAAACTTCTGTCTTACTTAAGTCACTCTTATTTGCATTAAAAATTAAGTAATCAAATAATCCTAACAGAGTCTGAGATATACTTATCGATGCCAGAATAACCTCACTTTGAATGTACATTCATGACTTTAGTCATTTCTGCCTCTATTCGAAATATCCATTATTTCTACAGCAGTTCATGCTCTTAAAATATATATGTTTTAAAGCAGGACACATTACCTATGATAAACATAACATCAGTGTCATATATAATAAGTAGATGATAATTATGAAAAAAAATCAAATTCTAGCTGTGTACTCTTGCCTCTCTATGATCTGCTGGCAAAGGAGACACTGTAAGGCCAAGGTTGAGCGTTTCCATCAGAAGTCTTCCTGGAGAACCGAAAGCCATGGAAGCAAATGTCATTCAAGTTTATTCAATGTTACCACCTAAAATCATTTACACAGCAACAGTGGCAAACTTTGGAAAACATTCCTCTATGCAGAGAAGAGCAAGTACGTAAAAAATATACGGCTTCTGTTACACACTGGTCTCAGTTTACCTTGTGCTGTAGTGAGTGAGATTCTAAAAATGCAAAATGGAATCTGATGAGCAGAGCATTAGTTATTCTAGTCTGTTCCATACTATTTCCAGAGCCCCCCTAGCTGTGATAACATTGATATGTTAATACTATGATGATAAGGTTTTCAGCAACCAAACTTCTCCAGAAAGGGAAGGCTGTATTTCAACTCAGATGAGAGATCATCTCTCCTTCCAGTTGAATTCATCACTACCACAAGTGTCTCCTTAATCCATAAAATTACACCCGTCACAGTGACTTAACTTCATTAACACAACTTCGTGATCCGGTGAATTATTAGCAATACAAAATCCATGACTCTCGGGCTAATTAAGATTGCCTCTTTGCATTCTGATGATCTGATTCTGACTTTTACGAATAACTAAGAAACATTCAAAGAGAGTGGGGAGAACTTATAAAGCAAGACAACTTCTGAAGCAAAACCTTCTAATGTTAAACTATCCACTCCATAATACATTTTCCAATTATCCTTCAAATAAAGAGAAATGGTTCTCCTCCCAGGCGGCTCACTACCCCAAATACTGGAGCATGGTATTTCTTCATTGAATACTGTGCAGACAGAAGTAAAATGAAAATTTCTGAAGTGAGGAGAAAAATTGAATATATTAATGAATATATCATATTCAAAAATGTCAATTTGGCTGTATACATTTTATTAAATGGTAATACATGCACAGAGCGAAAAATTCACAGTCCAAATGGTTCACAGGATAATGTAACTTACACTCAGCCTTCTCCCCCAACTTCTTGACACCCCACCCAGGAGAAAGCACAGTTACCACATCCTCTGCTCAAAAAGTACCTTTCCCTGGGTTTTCCCCTAAACTGGCCTTCAATATACACCCTGTTATACACCTTGCTTTTTTAAACAGGTGTACTGGCGAGGATTCAGGATGTATGGTTTGCATCCCACCGCATGTAGTAACAGAGATGAAGTGGAATTCTAGAACTGCAGGAAATAAGCATTTATGGAGATCCCCACATGCACCAGATGCTGCTGTAGGGGCTGGAACCAGAGCTGCAAACAGGAGAGTCACATTCCCAAACAGGGAGAGCTCACACGTGCAGGCTTCCTCATTAGGCAGATCCTTCCTAGCTGCGGCGAAAGAACTGGATTCTAAAAACATAACCCTCCATGCACATCGACACATGTGAGTACGGATAAATCACATGACAATGTGTGCATACATGTGTGCACATGCTTAAACACCCATATCATATATGTATCGTATACGTGTTCCATAGAGTCCCGCTACACAGATACATGTATCTCATTACGGACACAAACACGTGGTACACATATACATATATATAATATATATCACATATTACCTACACAGACACACATAAGTGTGTATGTCTGTGTACATGTGTGCTTTTTTTCATATCATCTGGACCCACAGCAGGAAACAGAGAACGGACATCAGAATCTACAAAGGGATAAGGCATGTTCTCCATAGGCAATAGCATTATGGTATCAGGATTTTGAAGGAATAACTTGGTATTCCATTTGGGGCACTTGCTTCTGAAAGAAGATACTGATAGAAATAAAAGAAAAGTGGCAAGCCCCATATGTTGATATGTTTCCATGTGTTCTGCAGATGCTGAGTTTCTGTCCCACTTAAAGAAGTGTTCAAGGCCTTCGCTTGACTCAGGAAAAGCAGCTTACACCTTAATTGGGATGAGGCACCTTCAGAAAGTTTCCTTACTTCTCCTCCAGGGCCAAGACAAACTGAACTAATTCTTAGCCAGAAATTCAAAAGCAAAAAAAAAAAAAAAAAAAAGTTTAAAATAGTTCGAATCTCTTCACGTTTCATAGAAAACACTCCAACCCCTACTTTTAACAATAACCCACAGAGAAAATGCAAGAAAGAGAGCAGAAAACAAAACAGACTGGTTGAGATCCTTCCTCCCAAATTCCTCTCCTGGTAAAGAACACCTGCCTACCCGCCTACCGAACTACCTATCACGCATCTATCCATACATCCATCCATCCTTCCTTCCTCATTTTTGCTAACTTCACAACACAAAAGAAATCTTTACTAAGGTTTTTTACCTCTACTTACCAAATCACATGACTGGCACAGCCATATTTGGATGTGTGGATACGTGTAAGTTCATTTTGTGAATCAGTGTGCCATTCTGTTACTACATAGACAGGGCAGAACTCTAAATCCGAATTTCTTCCTTTTCCTCTCATTTGCTGTGCAAGCAAATCTTCAAGAAAAACTCTTAGAACACTGGTCACAAAAGGAAGGACACAAGCGAGAGCTTGAGAGTTGACGACCTGAGTCCTGGAGCACCACCAATGTAATAAGCACAGGGAACACAGACGGGACCCCAAGTCAAACTGTCCCCAGACTGGCATCAAATGCTCCCTGATAATGAACCAAAAAAATGTATCCTAGCTATCAGCTGAGATTCATGTTCTCGATATTAGAATAAGTAAATGGAAAACAAACGTTTTTTTCCCAACACTGAGCTATGAAGTTTAATAATTTGACACCAGAAATAACGTGTTACATACCTGGGATTCATCTGCTTGTTATTTTTTCAATTTTCCATAATATACAGAGCAAAAACCGATCAGCTTGAAAGCAGTAAAAATATGTGACCAGACTAGGAATTCTCCAGAGCCACAAATGAGGTTTCAGAAAAACAGGAATAAATCAAGAACCACTGAGTTTCCAAGTCTCTCTGCCCAGCTGTGAGTTGAGGGTTTCTAATTTGGTGGGTATCAGACACAGATTCAAGTTTTAATTTGTCTCTAGAGTGATTCACAATGGCCTATCATTCCACAGCAGACAGCGTGCCGTTCATCAGAAAGTGCGTGTGCACAAACAATCACATACGTCTACGTGGCAAATGGGGAATGCACCCCACGTGTGCCCAGATACACACAGCGCTGCTGTAACACTCGAGGGACAGGCCATCATATCAGAGATGCCCAGACCGAGGGGGAGGAGGCCATGAGGCAGGGCAGGACCATCTGCAGATAAATCCCACCTGCACGGAGCAGTCCTTGCAGGTGCCCCGAGGTTATGCTCAACTGTGGAGGGGGTCGGAGCCATCCATCTTCCTGAGAAGCACGAGTTATACAGACAACAGGCACCACATGCAAACCACAGTGAGAACGGGTTGTTAGCACACGCGGGGAGAAGGAGCTCCCCGTCACAGCAAGTCTGGAGACGCTGGACGCCATGGGACTCACCTGGTTTCCGAGCCAGCAGATTTCTTCTGACAAACGATGACAGCAGGTGCATACTTGCCACTGTGGTCTGTGCCCTCCGTGACCTCCCAAATGGAAGGGCTGCTGGCTCTCACCCCCACGACGCTCACGCCCTTCTGCACCTTGGCCCTGTAGGAGACAGCGAGTGCACAGCTCAGACGGCGCTGGGGAGCCGGGGGTCCCGCGGGGTCTGGGAGCACGGGGAACACACCTGCACAGGGCTGCCCGGCAGGTGTCAGCTCCCGCTAAACAGGATTTAATCACGTATCTGCCAGCACCTCGCAATCCATCTGTCCTAACTGTCCCCCGGTCATCCCCACCTTTAGCACAGGGCCAGTAGTCTGCGGGCATGAAGAAATACAGCTGCGCTCATGGGTGGCTTCGGTTTTTTTTTTTTTTTAAACAATGACTTTCTTGAAAACCCCCAGACTATGATAACTAAACAGGAGAAGGAAATGAATTAAAACTGCACGAATGAAGTTAGTTCTGACACCGCGCGCTCACGGACCCTCCCCTCTGCGCCAGGCACTGACGGAAGCCTCGCCTGGACTACCTGCTTCCCTCAGGTGTGCTCAGGGCCTAAGGAGGGGCCCCAGGACCACAGGAGCTGAGGCTTGAACACAGCGGTCCGACTCCGCCCGCGCACCCCCACTCCCACCCCGCCCCCCCGCCCGCGCCCCTCCCACCACACAGCCCCCCTCCCCCCTGCCCTGAGCATCTGGGTCCTGGCGGCTGCTGAGCCACTGTGCCCCACCCACCAGGTGCGCTTCCCTACAGTCGCAACGCTTTGAAGTATCACACGCGTCCTGCGGGGTCAGTGCTTCCACGGAGCGGTGACCCAGGTGTCACCTGGCCCCGAACCACCTCGCAGCCCGAGCCGTGCCCGGTGCTCCCCTTGGCCTGACACACACCCATCTGGCGCAGAAGCCGTTCACCCCCATCCCACTCACGCTCCCTGCTACCCGTCGCTGGTCAGCGCATGTCTAGAGATCGAACACTCACTCGGACTTTACAGATTTGCTCTCTGGCACACACAAGCCCATTCCTTCACTCCTTCCTCATCGTCCAAGGCAGGGGGACCGTGACATGCCCAGAGGCTGCTCGCCAAGATACGAGGGGCCTGGTTCCTTCCCGAGAAGCTGGTGAGTGAGGAAGGGTCTATCACAGCAGAGCCCTGATTTGCTCTCAGAAGTTTCAAGTGACAAACATACAGAACGGCAAGTGTACAACACAAAATGCAATGCAAGTGCGAACTGGCCTCATGTTTGAGAGTCATGTTCCTGACGGGTTTTCTCCTCCTCGTCCCTTGGGAAGCACATGAGGAACCTTCCAGCAAGAGCCGTGGGGGTGAGCGGGCGACTGGGGAGAAGACCGTCTGGTGGGGGGTCCCTCCAGAGGTCCAACTGCTGTGCACACACGGACACGGAGTCCCGGCCACAGACACCGGCCTCCGCCTCCGAACTCTCGTGCACACTCAGAGACAAGCAGGGCGGGAGGAGAGAGAGGGACACGCCCACCCCTAACCCCAAGAACAAGACCTCCCCCAGAAACTTCAAAGTACATTGTGTAGAAGACCCAGAAGCAGGTCTGGGGTTGGTATTCCAGAAAGGCCCACTGGCAAGGAGGCTCCTGGCTGGCATCCAAGCTCTGGGCTTATGGGAGGGGGTTCCTACCGTTCCCTGAGAAGAGGGGCTCACCATACGCAAACAGTTGGTACAAACAACGGGGCTTATGCCTGACACCCACCGGAGTCTGGGATCACGGTGCATGCCGGCCAGAGGGGCCTGGTGACCAGCCCCCAGTGAAAACCCTGGGCTTCTGGGCTCAGCTGAGCTTCCCGGGTGGACGAGACTCACACATGAGGCCACAAGTCATTGCTGAGGGACCAGGGGCGTCCCGCATGACTCCCCCAGGAGAAGGTTCTGGAAGCCTGTGCCTAGCTCCCCCAGACTTCACCCCATGCGTCTTTTCCCTTTGTTGAATTTGCTTTGTGTCCTTCGCTGTAACAAATCACCCCTATGATTAGGACTCTATGCTGCATCCTGAGTCCTCCTAGCAAGTCAGCAAACCGCAGAGTGGTCCGGGGAACCCCAACACACAACCTGATTTGACTGTTCTACAAAGAGAAGGGGAATCATCGTGTGTGGCCCTCACGATGCTAAAGCTGGAAGTTTTAGGAGGTGAGCTTCAATGGATAACATTATTTCTGCAGGAAAAAAAAAATCGCATGTTTTGTGTTTTAAATAATCATCATACGGGCCAACACTTTGAATGCAGCCATTTATAAATTAGGAAGTGAATGCACAGGCCAGAAAGCCGTCTCATTTTCTGGATACTCCGGTGAGACACGAAGGTGAATAAGCTATGATTTCTGTCTTGCAGCAACTCTATTAAATAGCAGGCAACCAGGACGTGGTGGCTAAAAAAAGTTCAATTCACTGAGGACAGATGCTATTATATGGAGATGAATTCTAAGGGCTGTCCCAATTATGGTGCGCTGGAATTTTATTGAGTCAAATTTGCTTTAAATAAATAGGTCATCATTCTGGATTTGGTGATCTTTTCATTCTACAGGAGATATCAGTGCGTAAGACTTTTCTGATACAGAATGGGCTCATATTTTTCTTAAATTGTACTCACAAGTAGGTCATGTGGAGCTCAGATAATGCTTCTTCCGTGAATCATTTTCAAGTTCTCAGGAAAGAACGTGGTTGCTTATGTAACCTGTGAAGTACCCAGTATTTGTTCCTAGTGATCCTACTGCGCTAATGTGACGCTGTAATAAATAACGTTATTTTGAAGGGGACATTCTTTCTGAAACGCAGTGCAGGACACTAGGAGGTTGCTTTTCACCGACACAGTATGTTTTCATAAGAGAAGACACATTCCTAGGGCATGTTGCAGATGTCCTGAACAGAAGGACGGATCCTTGCTCAAGAGGTATCCCTGAATGGCTTCTATCAAGTGCAAACACACACAGGAAACTGGGTGGTTATTCCTCGAACGCATTATCTATGGTGTATACTGAACAAGGTTTGTCGTCGGGCTAGTCATTTTTACATGCTAACCTCGCTGTAAGTGGCAGTGTTTGGGAACCATTAAGATAATTCGTAGGACATGTGCAGTTTGGCTTCACTGGGTTTGAACCAAGTGCTAATTCCTGCCTTCGTTTATGACAACTGAGGTACGTATATTCATTAAAGGAAGTTTTATAACCTACTTGCGGTTCCATCCATACAGGTTACCCTGACAGCTTCATTACACAGGGATAAACACAGCACTTCATTTCCAAAGACACTCTATTGCATATTTATACTTGAAAATATATCTACCGTAGTGACGGGGAGAACAGCCATCGTTTCTCCCATGGTGGGCACATGCATGGGGACGGATAAAAGTAAAACCTGCTTGGGTTAAGGGCATATTGTGTTTTTAAAACATAGCAGAGCTACGGCATACACACACAAAACTATACATACACATATATACACAGTCGACCCTTGAATAACATGGGTTTGAACCGCACACATCCACTTATGCAGGGGTTTTTTCGATAAATACAGCAAGGAACATAAATGTATCTCCTCTTCCTTATGGTTTTCTTAGTAACATTTTACTTTCTCTAGCCTCCCTTTTGCAATGATACAATATATAATACATAGAACATATGAAGTACGTGCTGATCAACGGTCTATGTTATTGGTAAGGCTCCCCGTCAACAGCAGGCTGCTAGGAGTTACGTTCTGGGGATTCGGAGTTAGACTCAAATTTTGGGCTGTGCAGTGAGTTGACACCCCTAACTCCCGTGTTGTGCAAGGGTCAACTGTATACCCATATACACATATGTACACACATACACACACATGCACACACACATACACATACAAACGTGTGTCTATGCGTTCCAAGCACAGCATCCAATAACATTACCGAACCAGCTAGGAACCCGGGTGCTGACCGCCGTTCACACTTGATTTTGCTACCCCCACACCCAGTGTCTCCTATTTGGGGTGACAGAAGGATGCAGCATGCTTACAAGAGTTGTCGATTTGGTGACCAGCACCCCTCCCCATTAACGGATAGAAACCTGTATTTCCCCACTGGTTCAAAGTCCAACGAAAACCCCTCTGGGTCAAAGCAAAGCTTTTTCCAAAAATGTTCCTCGTACCTTTGCTTCTTTTCTCTCATTCACCGTGAAAAGAATAAAGCGTGCTCTGTATCCTCACACACAGTAGGCTTCCTGCCATAGCTCACAATCACGCGCTGTGTCTAATTGCTGCTTGACCGGGAACCATTTACAACAACACCCCATCCCACCGAGTCCGCGTGCCCCACGACCTAGAACGTTTCATTTATTGTCGGAGCCACTTTGACCCTCTCCCCACGTCCTGGCCCTGCCCCGGCCAACAACATTCATGTGATTCTTTACAATGCTAAGCCATTCTTTGAGGCTTCGGTGACACTGGGCCCCTCCTTCTATCCCTGGAAGGTACTTGGCTAAGTCTCTGCCGTGGCTTCGGGACGACCCCAGTATACGCAGCAGCGATATGGAAAAGCTGATCCTACATAAAATCTAAATCCTGTAAAACAGCAGGTTCCAATACTTGTTTATTATCATGCACTCACACCAACTATTTGTTGGCATTCTCCCTTAATATGGGCATATTTATTTATCAATTTTGTGCTTAGACTATTGCAATGTAAATATACTATAAAACATACACGAAAGGATGCATTAAAATGATGAGATTAGGAGAAACGTGCTGGGAAGTCCTGATTCTCCACAGTCTCAGCGAATCACTCTGCACGCCCCTCAGGGTGAACGTCCACGAGAAGGTCCCACTCGAACTGATTTCCGAGTGCAGGACGAGGAAACGCAGTGAGCAGAGGTCATGTTACAAGGAGGCAGGCGGATGGGTATTGACAAGATGCTGAAACTCTCCCACCGGTTCTGTGGCTCACAGCTTCAGGGGGAGGCAGGGATCTGTTTTCACGTGGCCATTTCTTGGGCAGCTATTAAATTTAGAATGAAGACCACCGGCTTCACGGCAAACCGTTTTTGATGTCACACTGTCAGTAAAGCACCAGGACCAAAGGACCACCCTGTGCGGGACATTCTAGGACAGACTCCTGCCCCCAAGAGAAAGGGGCATCTCCAAGACCCCCAGGGGAGGAGTGCGAGCGGAGGAAGCATGGGGGGTGTGGCCCGGGGGGGGCTGGGACCCACTGCCGGGTGGAGGGGTGAACAGCTCTCAGTAAATGGTTTAGTAACTGGACATCCCAAGAACCCCTGGCTGCAGAGCTCTGTCACCCACTAGAAAGTACCAACTCAGCAAGGGGTCAGCAGCTCAGGCTGGGAGCACAGACCTCAAATGCAGGGCAGGGCCCTCACTTCCAGCTGTAGGCCTGGTGTTGCCAAATCTTTGCAATCCTGAAGAGAGGCCAGAGATCCCCACTTTTATGTAAGATCCCAAGTTTTGAAAACATCGTCCTGGCTAGACGAAATATGCGAGGTCTGGAAGCAGCCCAAGGTCACCAGTGTCATGACCTCCGTTAGCTGGGACTCAGGAAGTCAGGCCTCTTCTGAGTGCGTGAGTGAATCGAGGAGCCATGTGAGAGTGCCCCCACTACACCCAGGGTGGGACGGAGGCACTCACGCACAGAAACGCGCCCACGTCTGCATCCTCCCCACCCCCCACACGTACAACTCACAATGATGGCGACTTTATCATTTCTGTCCTGAGTAGATGGAATATGTTCCCTGTGGGGAAACAATGAGTACTACACAAAGATATGAGGAAGAAAGTAAAAATCACCTGAACTTCCATCACGTTGAACCTAAACCAACAATATTTTAGTCATCATCCATCTACGTACTGCTGTGTTCACACCCAATCTATAGATTTATAGATAGGATCACACCCAGGACTGCTACATGGCCACACAACTTGGGCACTGATCAATCCCAGGAAGCCTCATTCATACAGATAATGATGTGAAGTGGGGCTTCCTAGAGTTGAGCAGTGTACAACCTGCACAACTGTATGCAGCAGCCTTAATTATATTAAATATGCTGCTTTATTCACCAGATCATCCTGGTCTCTTGACTAGCTCCAGGGACAAATAAAATAACTTAAAGCAGGCACCAGGCTGGCCACCTACCAACTCAGGAGAACCCAGTGAGGAGGGAAGCCAAAACAGCTGAGCATTACATCTTGGTCCAAAACGTAAGCAACATGGGATGTCAGTCTCCAGCCAGGAAGGCTGCTGGCTCTGAGGACCTCCGATTTATCCTGGGACCCCAGTGAGTCAGCACTTGCCATCCTGATAAACCTGGCCTGTGGGTTTTCTCTGCCGACCCAGACAGAGGCTGAATGACTTTTTAAAAGCATCTTGGAGATGAGTGCTTCCTGCACACAATGTTTACTCCTTCCAAGTGTCTGGTTTTCCTTCTGACTTTGTTTGTGAGGAGGATGCAAAGGCCAGTCTTTCCTGCAGACACAAGTTCAAAGAGATAAGCGATCAGTAGAAACAGGGCTGCCCAGCAGATGGACCCACGCGGGCATGATGAGTGTGGATGCCAACTGTCGCAAGCTCTGGAGGGAGTGAGCCTGCCCCCCACCCCACACCCCAAAAAAGTTTTATAAATATGTGACTATATACAGGACCGAAGCAGGTAATGAATAACACCACGAGTAAACCAAACTGTTTATTCGTTCATTGATTTATTCATCAAATACAGTTTGACTTTCCAGGTGATATTCACAGGACTGGAAATGCAAATATGAGCAAAACACACATTTCCTGTTGACACGGAACTCACACTCCAACAAGAAAGAACACACACACACGTTTCATGTTGCTAAGTTCTATAAAGGATAAAAAAAGCAAGAGAAGGGGATAGGGAGCCCAGCATAGGAGTGGCTACCCTAGAAAGATTTAGTTTATTATCGACATACCTGCCCCATGGTAAAGCCAGCAATTAAACCCAGTGGGCAGGCGGAAGGAAAGTATGTATGCATATATGGATGTCTTCTCCATTGGATTGGTTTTTGCCCAGCACGTCAGTGCGGAGGGAAACTCACCTTGTTCCTACTGAGAACAGCCTGCCACCCAACTATGAAGGGTGCTGTTTAAATGTTCCATGGCTTGTTATGTGAGCCCACTGTCTATGGATTCACCAGGATGATTACAACCCCATGCAAACCAGTAATTCCCATTTGGAGAAACAAAGCCTTGATGGAGACAGCATCCCTCGACACAGCTCCCCAGTGATGGCTCAGCTGGTTGGGTGGCAGAAGAAGACAGCTCATCACCATTTCCAGAAAGATGGTCATATTATTGGCCTCTGATAATCGAGCAATAAATGCCCGCACTCTCTCTGCTGCCCACATGCGGAGATCGAGGGCACGGCCTCACTCGTTCTGCGTATTACTGATTCTCCCATCGTAGACTCATCCGACGAACCAGCAGACAGGGAAAAAGCCCTATTTTTTGTTGAACATAACAGACTCTCGGAGTCCTTCAGAGACATTTGACAAAAAAGACTCGTGCTAAGTCCTTCAAAGAGTGTCCCGTAAAAAACAGACCTCATCCATCATTGTCATCATCATTACATACATCTTGACACAGAAACCTGGACACCTGACTATTCTGAATTTTACTTTCTATCTTGTCTATAAATAATCACTAATCAAAGCCCTCTGGGTGGGTGGGGGGGAACAGGGCAAAATAAAACACAACCCTTGCACTCCAACAGGAGTAGGAAGAAGAGAACACAAAGTTCTGCAGGGCCTCAGAGAGCAAGCAGGACTTGTATTTGCAGAAAAGCAAGTCGGGTGGCCTTTGTCCCCCGTGACTAGTGTTTCTGAACTCGGCTCCATTCCCAGGGCACCAGCACGCCCTGGTGCTGGGCTGCGTGTGGCTCCCAGGCTTTGGGATGAGACCTAATCTTACTGTCGGCTGAGAGCCAACCCTCTAATTTCACGACAGCACATAATAGAGCACAATTGCTGTTTTCTCCCGTCCTCGAGGTTACTAGTTTTAGAGGAATTGCTTAAATATACTTCTTTAATTAAAGGAAACATTCTAAGTCAAAACCAGAGCTCTGGGCAACAAACTCATACTTTCAGGGATGTCTTTCGGGTTTTGTTTTGTCTTTTTAATTTTTAATTAACCTTTTTTATTGAAGAAATAATACAGGCATGACGTAAATATCTAAATGTTACAATAGGGGATACGAAGTTTCTCTCACTGAAGACTTCCCTCCCCTCGCTTCGACCCAACTTAATGTACATTTTCAGGGAGATCAATATATGTAGATAGGTCGATTTTTTAAAAACACCAATGGCAATACTGTACACACTTTTATACACTATATATGTATTTACAATATATATCTAGTGGGTACATCAGTATCAGCGTTCAGAAACGCACTGCACTGTTGATTCACAGCCACAGATGAATCCATTGTGCACGTGTCCCGAACGTCTCACTGACCACTGCCCGTCTGGTGGACACTTAGGTGGTTTCCAATCTTGGCTACCACAATCAGCATGTCAGAGAAGCTGCACATCCACAGAGCTCTGCACACACACGCAAGCATGTCCCAAAGGCATACATGTCTCAAAGAGGAAGGGCCAAGTCAGAAAAGATGCCCGTGTTCAATTTCGATAGGACGTGCTGAATTGCCAAAGAGATTCTAGCAATTTACACATTCACTGAGAGTGTCTTCATGCGCCTTTTTCCCTGCCTTTTGATTGCATCTGACAAATAAAAATAATAATTCATTAAGTCTGAGGGGCATTGAATACGGTTTTCATAGGCTTATATTTGAATAACCTTTTTCATCAAATGTCTGTTCACATCCTTTGTCCATTTCTATCCTTTTGTTGGTCTTATTTTTATTGTTTATTAGGAAATTGATTCATAAGAATATTAATCCCTGATCCACCTAGAATCTATTTTCATGTGAGAAGTGAGTGGAAGAGGGATCTGGCTTTATTTCTCCCCATATGGGCTTCATCAGCACTATTTATTAAGTGATTCACGCAGTACCCCGCTGATTTAAAAAGCTATCTTTGATCTATACTAAATTTGTCTGCTCCTTAGGCTTATTTTTAGCCTCTGCATTTGCTTTTATTGATCTGTCTGCCTTCTTGTGAGACAGCACCCAAATGTCTTAAACACAATAGATTATGACGTGTTTTAATATCTGGTAGGGCTATTTCCTTCCTATTCTCTTTCATTTTTCAGGGGTATCTTGACGGCTATTTCAACAAAAGTCATCTTCTGTTAGGACATTCTCAAAGATAGATTGGTTTGCAAAAAAAAAAAGAAAAGAAAGAGAAAGAGAACAGTGTGCCCTTCAAACACCCCTCTCTGAAGTTAAAAGGAACACCTAGCAGGCAATGATGGGGTGGAAGCCCAGAGCAGAAGCCCTCTCCCCAAAAGACAAGAGGCAAGTGTACTGTCCCTGGGAGCAGGTGCCTTCTGAATCCGAACACTACCCTGGCTGTTCACACACAACATCCTTCAGAACAATGACCTGCTTACAGGGATGTGCGCTTTACCTTGAAAGTATTCTACTTCGTTGGGTAACAGCCTTGGGTCCTGAAAACTGATGAGGTGACCCACAGACCGTCGGCACTCTTCTTCCTTCTGGTCATAGTGATTGGGTCCAATCGGATTGGTGGGCTTGGGAATTTCCCAGGAGCCACCAGAAGAGTATCCCAGGTCCTCATCCCTGATCCAAGGTGAGGCTTAGGAAGACAAAGGACTTCAGCCAATGCACTCTGAAGGGACCTAGCAAGACGTGAACTCATGGGGAGGAAGAACCGGGAGGAAAGAAATGGATCCTTGCTGGTATGCGAGCCCTGAATCCAACATTTAAACTAAAATAAAATAGAGACCAAGCTTGAAGATACCCCCAAGAGAATAAATCCAGTAAGCCACGTGAGCAACCCTAAATCCAGCTTATTTCATGAACATAGGTGAAACTTGGGTTATTTCTTTCCAGTGCCCCTGATAATCATCAAAGAAACTTAAGAAATCTTCCTAAAAGTGGTTTTAGCCAATCCCCTGCCATCCGGAAACCCCGCTGTGATAACCATCCTTGGAAAGGTTAAACAGCCTCCCCGTTTCACCCAATAAGCCACCCTCTGATGTCATGTCCCCGAGCTTCACATCAGTGTCCAACCTGAAAGCACCCAGTGCGAAAACTTCTTACATGAGCGATAAACTCTTACTAAAGGCTATTTTATTGGTCTGGTGGTTTTAATTTTGCTATTTCTGGATTTTGGACACACTCATGCCTGAAGCGAGAGCCAACAATTTCCCACTATCCCAGCTTTTAATTTTGTTTTCATCATTGTGTGTTTAGGTTTTATTTTTTTTCCACTTTCATTTTTTACTTTTTTTTTTTAATTGTGAAAAGAACACTTATCACGAGATCTACTCTTTGAACACATTTTTAAGTGCTCGACAGCCTATCGGAGGGACTGTGTCTGCAAAGACTCTACCTCCAAGGAAAGTCCTGTGCACAGACACGGGGACATAAGATCCGCGGGGACAGAATTCAGCCCCCCACACAGGTCATCACAGGAGGGTCTCTGCAAGCTCCAGTGAGCAGACTTTGATTAATGCAGTTTACTCGCACATGATGGCCAATTAAAATTTGTTTACACAACATCCTCTGACCAGAAACCGACCAGAAAGCGTCGGGCCAGCAGGTGGGTACATGTGTCGTTCCCGAAAACAGTAATGTTTAAATATCACTTTTTAAAAATTAATAAGCTCTGGTTTTTAGAGTTTTCGGTTCACAACAACACTGAGCAGGAAGGACAGAGCTCCCACATGACCCGCGCCCTCACGCGCACAATCCCCCTGCTCGCTGCGTGATCCCGCAACACCACGACAGTTCATCCCTTACGATCGGTGAGCCTACACTTGTCACAATGTGCTTTGGAGTGAAAAATCAATACATCACGGGAGGGTCTCGTCTAAAAACTAGGATAGCTGTGCAGGGGCTGTGGTGGAGACAAGTTTTATCCCATCTTCTGGTGAAGAGAGTGAGGCAAAGAGAAGTTAAGTACTTTTCCCAAGGTCACACAGCTAATGAATGGTTGAAGTGGGCTCTGGGAGCCCTACTCTGACTCACTGTGTTCTACTGCAGTTTTTCTGTCCCTGAAGGGTGTCTGTTGGCAAACTGGACAAGCCCACCTGCAGCTGACTTCCCTGTCCCCTGCAGGGCACGTGGGGGCAGATACCTCCATACGACCCCCGTGGAGTCAGGCTGATAGACACTCAGACCTAGCCTCACCAAACCCTAAAGATTTAGTCATTGTGTACCCAGTGCGTGGGGCAATCTCCTTCCAGAACCCAAACCTGACTCACTACTGCAGGTCTTTCTGGCCTCGGAGTTCCGGCTGATCTTTCCAGAAGATTCTTCTCTCCCTCATCCAGGTTTCTGCCCCAGTAGGGGAAACTGAGACACACAGCTCCCTCGTTCCCACCATCTCCCTCCCTTCCTCCTTCCCACAGTCCCCCTGGTCTGCACCCATGATCACAGAGGTGGGATCTGGTCTTCCTACCTCCCATTTGCATGCTCCCTTCCCCTGGAGTATAACAAAATCTATTCATTTAACCATCAGAGAAGCTAAAAAGCAAGAGTGTGGGGAGATAAGAAAGATCTTCAAAAGATTCTTCTCTCGTGCATTCCGTGAAATCCAGCTTTCAGGCTGACTGCCTCTCTGGGGACAAGAGAACCCCACTAGGGATGTGAGAACTTGAATAGGGACCTGTTCCCTCGCTCTGGCTGCTGGAAGTGCCTGTTCGCAGGGCTCAGAAGAGCATGTTTCAGCCCTACGGCTCTCCCCTCACCTGGACACGCGTCACTTCGGCTCCCACTGTACAGATGAGAAAACCAAGACAAAAGAGGTTACAAAGATGGGATATTTCCTCAGCTCAGCCGGCTGGACCGGTGGCCACGTAAAGGAAAGGGGCCCGCGGGACACTGTACGGTCACCTGCCCACTGCAGCAGCTGCCTGGGTGCTCCCAGCTCCTCTCCAGGTACCCGTGGGGACCCGCTCCTCCACCCCCTCTGAAGTCGGGTACGCTCCTCAACGCGACCTGCAGGGACAGCTCCCACAAGTGGCTGAAGCTGGAAGAGTTAAAGCATGCTTTGCTGTGGGGTCTCTCCCCTGCACCATCGGGGGATGCTGCTCCATCATGCCGGCCCCAACGGAGGACAGACAAGAGCAAGGGCATCAGCGGATCAATCAGGTGGTTTCAAACACCAAGGGCTGGGGCAGTGGATCAAGGATGCAGCGGGACCGAGACCAGGCTGCCACTCAGAGAATCCCTCTCTGCGGCTCTGGGCTGCGAGCACATAAACTGAAAGCCTGAGTGAGAAATGTGGGTGTTACGTCAGCCCTGACTACATAAGACACAGACGGACCTGGTAGTGGGCAGAAAGATGTCTCTTTTGTGTAGAACAGAGAGCACTGTCCAGATCCTATGGCACTGGCGAATTCTTCTGATGAGACCAATTGCTCTTCCACACTGATATGCTTCCCACATTTTCACGTTGAAAAAGCCCTGGTAGAGAGACTCGACTACACAGCCTGGGAGCAGAGGGAGAGGACTGCATCGCTCGGCTTTCACGACAGCAAGATGGGGTCTATGGAATGAGCGGCGGCCCCATGCTCCTGAGCCCCGAGTGTCCCTGTTGTCCCTTGCCACCACTGCAGACCCTTGGTGGGCACAGAAGCATAACTGAGCAGCGTGCCCGTGAGCCAGCGCCTCCACCCACACCTGCCGCGCCCGTCCCCGCGTTAACCACGGGCTTCACAGCCATCCCATCAGCGACAGTGACACCAATGGAAAGCTAAGTGCTGAGCTGGCTGCAAACCACAAAGAAAACCAGGGGAGAGGAAGACAGACACTTTGATAAATAAGAAGGGACAGCTGCGCCTTTTAATTGGCTGACTGAAATCTCCACTCCGCTCCCCTTTACCATCTCAGTCTGCTTGGTGTTTGACAGATATGGCAGCTTGTGTTTCCCCAAGGCGAGCATGACAGTACCTGACGCCTGCCCCCCATGCTCTCGCTAGGATGGGCCCTTGGCTCTCCTCCCATCCAGGAGGAAGGCTCACACCCATGGAGAAATGATGCTATGGGATTATGAGTAAAGTCCTATGAGGTAAGTCAGCTCCGTGGGCTTTGCAGGATGCTTGTTTTGGAGCTCAGCTCCACCACCCAGGAGCCAGAGGCCGCCATCTGTGAGGACGCCCCACCACGAAGTGAGGCGAGTATTCAGCTGAGACTCCAGGTGACAGCCTGCATGTGCCATTAGACGTGTTCGGAGTGGGCCCTCTGAGGGTCCCGCGTCAGGGTCTTGTCCCCTTTGAGCCTTCCTGGCTGAGACCCCAACCATCATGGTGCAGAGACATCCATCCCCTCCACCCCAGATATGTCCCTTCCCGATTCCCGACCCACAGAACCCATGAACACAAGAAAATGGTCTCTGTTGAGAACATTCAGTGTGGGGTGGTCTATTATGCACCAAAAGAATGCAGAATAACAATGTTTTGACATGAAAGTGGAAACCACAGCCTACCGGTCCTGGTGGTCACTAGAGGCTTGGTTCTCCTTGGGAAAATGAGGCTCTCCCTCAGTCCGAAGACATCAGTGGCAGCTCACGGGCTGAAGGTAGCCTACAAGCCTCTTGTCTGGCATATTTTATTCCATTTTGAACATCTGAACCAATTATTTTAAAATTATGGCATTTCCTTTAAAAATCCAGATTTGGGGCTTGTCTTGAAACAGTACCATCATACTGGATCTGCATGCTGAGCCTCCTGCTGAGGCTGCACAGATGTTCTTCAGTTCTCGCTGCTCCCTCCTCATCCCCTAGTGCCTCTCCAAACACAAACACTTTTCTGAAGCCTGACCTGGACTGACTCACTCAATTTTATTGCCTGCCTATCCCCTGAAGGCAATCGAGTTTGGGATCCCCGCTTTTGTCTTTGGAATTCACAAGGGGCCCGAAGTTGCACCTGCATCAGTAACCACAGATTCCAATAGTTTGATCACTGTCCCATGCCACAAAAGAACAAGGAGAACTCGCCCTCTGACATTTTAGTTGGGGTACAGAATAGACTGCTAGCAAGACAGAAGTGACATACGTGGGAACAGATACAGGTTAGTCCTCTTCTGCTGGGAAAGTCCTTAGCCATAGACCGGTGAGCCTTCTCTCTTGCTCTAAATTCCCTCCCACAAGACTGACAAGATTGTGTCTGTCCAGGCCTAAGAGTGAATGAAATAAACTGGGTCTGGAAAAAAATGTAACAAAGACACAGGAAGGCCCATCCACGGGTTACATTGACAACTTCCAACCAAACCATTTAAATGTATGTAGACTGGCAATGGAAAGATTGAATTTGCAATGGAGAGTAATATTGTAATTGTTTTTCCCATATGAAATTCTATCTGTCCATCTCACTATTAACTGTCTATCCATCCATCTATCTATCATCTGTGATCTGTTATCTACCTTGCCATCTGTCTATTGCCTAGCTATCTCTACCATCTATCCATCCTCTCTAGTGATTAACTGTTTCCCTGCTAGCTCCATGCATGCTTTTTGAATAACCCTCTCTTTTCTGAATCCAAAATCTCAATACCTTGCCCAACTATCACTACCTTCTCTTCACCATCATTTCTTGCAGAAAGACCTAGAAAATGTTCTCATTTGTTGCACGTGATATTTCCCAGCAAGTAATTCTCCTTTATTGGGAAGAGAAAACCAGAGACCAGCCCCTCTGCAGCATGGAGGCTAGAAGACTTATGATGGAGAAGGCCAGGGGGACCTGAGTCCACCTTCCCAGAATTTCTCAGTGATGTGGACTCTAGTTAGAGATGAGCCTCAAGTCACCAAGCCCATGTTTCTGAGCTGCTAGAAGCCTGACTCCCTTTGTTGCTTTCTCCTTTAGCTGAGAGGGTTCCAGTCACTTGACTCATTCTCTCCTCCAGCCCCACCATGGCTGAACACTTCCAGCGCCCCGTCTCTCTCTGTCCTTCCAAAACACCAAATACCCTGCCAATTCGTAGGCTGTCAGTAAAAACAATGACAATAATAGGAACTGCTCCACATCCCTAAACCCACCAGAGTGCTTTCTTTTCCAACTTGGAAAGAGAAGCTGGTTACTTAGATCTCAGGCAGCCCTACCGTTCACTGGTGCTAAGCAGCTCAGTGGCCCCCCCGCATACAGAGCCGGCTGCAGAGTGGCCGAGAATACATTCACGGGAACGTATATCACCTCCCACAGAACGCACTAGAATTTCAGAATGCCTGAAGGAAAAGGGAGGTCGGCTTCAGGCTGTACCTTTCAAAAAACAAGTGTAACAGGGGCTGGGAGCTTTGGGCCTGCAGGCACAGCATTGTCCTGGGGTGACCTCTTGGCCTCAAGGACACTTGAGAAGAGCAGGATTATCTGCTAAGCAGTGTCAGGCCCTGTGAAGGACACACATGCTTGAACAAGACCTTTATTTTGAAGGGTTTGATCTATAAAAAGATAATCATCTGGGGACAAAATAGATGTTGTTGGATCTTTTAAACCTATTTTGTAGTTCTTATTTTGTTTATATTTCAAATTAATGAGCAGAGAAAGGTAGTAGCTACGATGATTTGCCAGTGGCCAGACTTTTCCAAGTTCTTAGCACAACTCTGCTAATGTACTTTTTGTCCCTCCTAGGACCTGAATCAAGTGAAAAGCAGGAAGTAAAGATAAGGAAAAACTTGTTTATAATATATATTTGAGTGAAAGGATTTTCTGACATTCTGGTGTTAATGGGTTCTGCTTCTCTCTGTACATAATGCAGGTAAAAATATAGATATGCACGAGAAAGCTGGACATGTATGTCAAAATCTGATAGTCACATCTTGGGTTACTGGGTTACGTGTGATTGACATATTCTGCTTTATCTATTCTTCACCACAAAATACTGGTCTTCTGTCATTCACACACAGGACGTGTGTCCAAAGGTGAAGTTGAGAAGGTGTCCCATGAAGTTACCCACTCCCTTTCTGCCTCCCCTGATTGCATATCCACGTTGCCTTTGAAAGGCCCAGAGGGTGTGTGGGGTCATGGGACAAAGGTTCACTCTGTCTTCTGATACGTTCACCTTCTAATGTAAACACCCCACAGTGGTCCCTCCCTCCCCTCACTCGTCCATGCACCGGAGCAGGAGGAAAAGGTGCGCTTTTTGTCTTGGCTGCCCCTCCTGCCCACACCTGGCCATCTGCACCTGGATCAGCCCTGGCTGAGAGGTCCCTGAGTGTCTGCTCCACCATATGAGCTCACCCTTAATCCCAGCATATCCCTCTCTACCATGCGGATTCTCCTGTCTCCCCTGGCGACAGGGTGGGGCTCTATCTCCCAGTGTTCCAGAGTGATGCCCAGGCTTGTTTTAGTGGCAGTTAAAATTGCAGGAAAGACCACAGATGCTACCATGATAGGGTCGCCCTCTGTGAAAGCAGCAAACAGAAATAATTTTGCAATTTGACTTGGAACTTTTTTACATCTGATGGCCCAATAACCCAATGGCCTTGTTTGCATATATATCGAAAAAAGTACTGTCCAAAAAGGCAGCCCCCAATCACGTGAATCTATTTAAATTTAGAATAGTTAAGAGAAAATAAATTCAGTTCCTCAGTTGCATGACCACATTTTAAGAACTTGAGAGCCACATGCAGACAGGGACTACTGGATTATGCAGGACAGGTAGAGAGCATTTCCATCACTGCAGAGAAATTCATTGGATGGCAATGCTCTAGAATAATTTCTATGCTTCCCCAGGCACATTTTAAAGTTGACATTTAAAATTTTCCCTCCTAAGCTGCAAAGGTTGAGATTTTCAGTATATTGTAACTATTGACATTTAAAAATTAAACTGTTATATCATTCTTTTAAAAGTATTCACTGGAATCTAAATACCATGGTGATTTGATACCGACCATTATTCACTTAAAAAAATATGCAGACAACCTCTTCTTTCCCAAGCTTGAATTTTATATTTGTTTTTTTCCTCCTTTAGCTTGCATATTCATTTTGTTTCGTTCACAGAATTTTACCTTAATGTGTTCTATTTTTTATGTCTGAAAGTCCTTTATTGATCACTCTGTCATAATGTTCTGCAACGAAAATATGTATATAAATTCAAATTTATGTTTTCTCTTTGTCCATCAGTCTCTAAATGTGGTTTTTAAAATTCTAGATTGAGATTCATTACAACTGTATTCAATACACACTTAGGCAAGAACAGTATAACTTTTAAAAAGAATATTCAACATAAAACAACAAAGGATCAGAAATGCACTGATTAATAACAGGAATGGGCTTCTATTCTACCTTATGCTAGAGAATTAGCAATCCTGACTCTTACTGGTTGAAAACAGCAGATTTATTTTTTGTTCAGACTTAGGGTTCTATGTGGCCGAATTCAGGCTGATCTAACCCATATTCTGATGATGTCCTCACAGCCTGATGCTTTAGAATATCCCAACCCCATGAACAGAGAGCATGAGACATCCGTGCATCTCCACAGAAATGCTGGCCAAAGCAAGTCACGTGACCACAGTTTCCTGCACGGAACCAGAGAAAGGTGATCCTCCCGTAGGGTCCCATCTGGACAGAAACACTGAAGCAAGTCTAGCAGAGTCCAGCAGGAAATTTATAGGAAGAGGACACAGAAACCATTGGCAGGCTGGAAGTGAGGGTCGAGAAGCCCCTCCCACCTGTCTCTACTGCCTGTAATCCAAATGTAGGTGACTTCTGACCCTAGCTCCCCAGCCGCTAGGGACCTCAACAATCTCTGTGAATCCACAGAACAACACTGCATTCTTATCTGCCTTCCAAATCCTCATGCCTCTCCTTGGAAGACTCTAATCTAGAACCACACAGGAAAAGGAGGTCGGGAACATGGAGGTATGGGCTCCGGCCCTGAAATGCAGAAAAGAAAACAGAAGGAGTGCCAATCACCAAGACTTGGTAACAGATATCCCAGCACAGGGATACTTTCCCCAGTTAGAGCATGTGTGGTGGATCCGTGCTGGCCCTTTGTTTATGGCAAGAATGAGACAGGGTCAGTGTCAGCTCAATCCCTACATCTCTGTTTTATAGATGGAGTCCTTGGCAACCCTGAATGGAGTGCACTTTGTTACAGCGCTGTAGCTCAATGCTTTGAACTCCCCACAGGACAAAAATCACATGGGCTCCGTCATCGACACTTATGTTGAAAGATCTAACAATGGGACCAGGTCCTCCCCCTTCTCTTTTTTTTGAGAGCAAAGAACTAGAAATTACGTGGCTTACCAAAAAAGGATTTGTTATATAGTCATTAAAGTAATTTGCTTTCTCAGAGACAGCAACATTACTGGATTGTCTAAAGGGCTGTCAGCCCGTAAGATTTTACACTCCCATCAATTCATCACCGTGATCCTACATGGGTGAGCAATGCAAATGTGAGGACAAACACCTCCACCTTCGACGCTTTCTTGGGCAGACCAATTTCAGGAAAGAGAACATATGGAAGAAATGAACTCAGCAGACAGATTATTTAATGATTCATGTCTAGATACTCCTTGAATGGTTTTCCGTAACACCAGCCATCCTTGTGCCCTAGGTGAAAACCAACACAATGCAAAACTTCCCTCGGAAATCCGAAAGGGGACTAACACTCTGCTAGATAAAAAATTACAACCAAACCTGCCAACACACAACTGAACACACCAACTATTCTTCCCAACAGGTGCAAAGGATATGAGTTTGCTGCATGTGTAATATTTTATGCATCTGAGAGGCTACATGAGATCAATCCTGAGAGAAGAGATGGGCAATCTGTTTTAATTTCCTTCCACTTCACCTAACATGCAGAGGTCACAATTTAACCCAGAATTCTTCTTCCTCTCTAAATCCA
>NC_138381.1:79750076-79790199 GCF_054177405.1 Leptonychotes weddellii
CAAAAATACAAAAACAACAATAAAAAAACACACTGAATGTGCATCTTCTGTGTACCGGGCACTTGCTGATTGTTGGGATACAGCAGAGGACAGAAGAGTCCTAGCTCATACTGGCATGAGCGGGAATGAGTCAGTCAGGTCAGGGCATGATGTGCTGCAGTAACAAAGGCATCTACAAAGTAAACAACACCGGTTTATTTGTCCTTCCTGCACATGTCCACCCAGGGTCAGCAACGTCTCCCTCAGGGAAAGCCAACAGAGGCTCTACCATCAGGTGTGTTAACAGACACCTCATCTGGAAAAGAAAAGATGGAAACTCCCATGTCGCTCTCTCCTTGTGCCTTGTGTCCACATGGGAGTGGCACATCACTTTCACTTATTTGTCCTTAGTCTGAAAAACTGTAGGAGCGTGCCCAAGTGAGAACATCCCACTTCTTCCCAGAGTAGATTGTAGCGAGTGGTACCAAAGGCCAGCAAAGGGAGACAGACATTAGAGATGATATGATGACAGACAGTGGTGAGTGGAGTAAGAAGTCTAAGGCGCCATGAGAAAGTAGACTGGGGTGGAGGGGTTCAGAGAATGCCTCTCTCAGGAGATGACATGTCATGTGGGATGTAGAAGAGAGCTGGTCAGAGAAGAACTAGAAACTGTGTCCCGCTTCGAGAGTCAATGACCTTATCATTCTGACTCTACCTAGACCATTACTAGCCTTAATTCAGGATCCACACTCTGAACCACTCATCCAACCAACCTATGGGCACCTCAGTATGTGAAGATCATTCCCAATGCCCATGCATGAAAGCCCAGTCTTTGAATCCTCCTGTCCAGGCTTCCCACGTAGCAACAGAGAGCAACCCTAGTTTCTCCAGAGCGAATCTCATTTATGGCACAAGAGGCATGGAACCAGCACTGTTCTTCACAGGAGAAGGCTCCGAGCTTCTTCATGTCACACTAATAGTTTCACTGATTGAAAATCCGCAGCAGACAAGAACGGGGAGTCCCTCGGATGCTGCTGGAGTTATTAGAATAATTGATGGAGAGCGGTCTAGCACAACATAAGCTATGTAAAGCTGCATAATATACCCACAAACTCTGATTAAGGGCTAGGTTTTCAACCCTATGAGGCAGAAACCAGTTATCATTATGCATCACCATGAAAGCAGATTAAAATTAAATCAATTTGTTTATCTCTGGGTTCTCTGCCCAATTAACAGTTCAGAAAGAAAGGAATTCTGTCCAGATACTAGGACAACGCTCACTCAAATCGAGATATTAAAAATATAAGTCTCAGGAGGTTTTAGTACTAAATTTAATTATCAAAAGGACAGAAGACCAGTTGGGACCCGGCTTATGAATGATTTGTGCTGTGCATTTAGAGCTGGACTTTTCAGATACCATCCACTTGAACTGAAGGAAGGTGGTAAGTTTCCAAGTAAATTAATTTAGAACACAAGTGGATTTCTCTACAGAAATAGAAATCCCACTTTATTTTGATGGCTTTTGTGTGTGTATGTGTGTGTATGCATATATATTTATTGACAATTTTTTTAACATGAAATACTGAAACTCTGGACAGAATACATAACACATTTATTAATGAATTCAATGGTTTCAACTAACCAAGGATTTCTCCAAAGTCCCAAGCACATGGCTTAAGGGTGCATGCTTCTGAGTGTGGGTTATCTCTTATAGATTATTCACTGCATAGTCCATGTCCAGGTAATACCTGAGTTCCCAAATCACATGTTTGAAAGGTGTCATGGACATTGCCATTTCTTCCATATTAGAATTTAATGGATTTGGGGCATATTCTGCTTTTAATGAGGAAGAGAATGCTGCTGTAAGCCAATTTACTCAGCTTGAAGAGCACCACCTAGCAGCAAGCAACCCTACTTTCCATCAAGATATTAAACAAATTACTCATAGGCAGATAAGCAGACAGCAGAGAACAGATTAGAAGAGGGGACAGTGAGCAGGTCCCCAGTCCTCCATATTTCCTGGAACCTCAGGGCGCGGCAGGAAGATCCCACCCTAGCAGAAGGAAGACCTGATTCCAGCTCAAGATCCAGCACCCCCGCTCTTTGTCCTTGGACAATGAGCCTAACAATCTCTCTGTACTCAGCTTCCTCCTATGGGAAATGCTAACGACAAACTTGATCCAAGTACGGGTTATCTTGAGGATCAGCTAAGATTGTGTGTCTACAAGACCTTACCCGCGGACATAAATTTCCACTGTTCCAGAATGCATGGAGCCTGTTTGTTCTTTTATGTGTTTTTGATCCACAGTGCTTCTGCTGTACATGTATCTGTGCATGGATGAAGATGTACATGGATATGTTTCCCCATCCTCCCTTCATTCATTCTCCCCTGACCCTTCTTGAGAGGAGAAGAGAGAAGCCTACACTACAAGAGACCCGCAGGTGGTCAGCGTCACAGAGCATTGCAACTAACCTGTCGACAAGGTTACAAAAGGGACATTTATTTATCTGGTAGATGGTTCATTCTGTAAAATCTAAAGACCTAAAGCCTCCTCCTGCACTCAGCACCAAAGATCAAATAAAGTTCTCCTTTCAGGATGAATTCAGGACCGAGGGACAGCCTGACTGGAAAAAGATCTAGGATTTCAGTCAAGGAAGGAGAGAGACATCAAACCTTTACCTGAATGCCTGTCAGAACTACAGTCTTGTATTTGGGGTAAGAACCAAATTATTTCACAATTCACTTGTTACAGGAAACAACCAGGGCAGTCATCAATACTGACATGGCTGTCCTTGGCCTGGGACAGTGTCCTTGACCTGGGACAGTGTAGAGAGTCAAAGGAAATGATAGCAAATAAAGACTCAAACCCTTGGCTGATGGGAAGCAGGTCTCTAGTTTTGAAGATGGACAACGGCTGCTTTTACACGTCAGTATTATTTGGGCCATAACTAAGGCAGCTCACAGGATTTGCACTGATTTCTCCCAGAGGATCAGGTATGCATCAATTTTAGTGATTATCTTGTCAACCTGCCTTATTTCCTAGACTGGAAACCTGCAGGTAGGAGAAGCTGAATGACAATGCCTGAAGAAACACGCTCATCAGCGGCAGCGCCGGCCTTCGGAGCTAAGTCTCCTCGACTTCTGGAATTCATTAAAATAAAAGCAGGCATTTGCCTGATCGGCCACATGACAGCTGCGACCAAACACCAGGGCAGCGAGGTGGTCATAGGATCCGACCGAGAAAAGGAACGCGACCAGACAGCCTGGTGCTTCCGGCAGGACCGTCGCTGAATCATCCAGGACAAGGACATTTTTCCTCCTCCTCCTCCAGAACTCGGTGGGTAAAGGACCCCACAACCTCTTTGGACAACTGTCATGAGGATCTGCTGTTTTTGTCAAATTACTTTCACACATTTGGGGGAAAATACTGCACTTCCGTTTCTCCAGAGAACATTTCCATCACCCCTCAAGCCCTGTGGCTCTGGGGAAATGACCCTGGTCTTAGGGGACCAAGTTAAAAGAGGGTTCTTGGTGGCTGACGACTGGGATTCTCTGAGTTTCATTGGCGAACCCCTGTGGGATTCACCAGCACCATCAAAGATGCTGCGAAGTCACAACTATTTTCATAATAACACCAGGATGCCATTCACATTTTTCACTGTGCTGTCCTTTGTCCTCATGGTGCAGGGGCAGTGGTGGGTAACACGGTGTCACCTCAGCATGGATCGAAGGGATAAAACCACTTGTACTATTCATCCTATTATTCACTGCAACTCGCGCTGTGAGAAATGCTCATCTTACGTAAGGACATCCTTGATACAGCAGTAAAAACTGCCTATTTTTATTAAATATGTGTTCTTGAAACCATGTCTCTTTTTTTTTTAAGATTTTTATTTATTTTTTAGAGAGCAAGCGAGCGAGAAACAGCATGAGAGGGGAGAGGGTCAGAGGGAGAAGCAGGCTCCCCGCCGAGCCGGGAGCCCGATGCGGGACTCGATCCCAGGACTCCGGGACCATGACCTGAGCCGAAGGCAGACGCTTAACCATGTGAGCCACCCAGGCGCCCACCATGTCCCTTTCATATTCTGCATGACAAAGCCCACATGCCATGTCTACTACCTACGGAGTGATCGTGCTTGTCTGGAGGAATGCATGTGTGCTATTCTTTGAACTGCATGCTGGGCGAGCTCCTTTTCTTATAAAACACCATTTTCACTTACAAGAATGACTAGTGCACCGTGGTTATTCAGGGTGGATATCTGACAAACATTTTCTCGATAATGAGCAAAGTGAGTCTGCCACTTTAAGAAAAACAACTCACGGTATTTGTTGCCGATGACAAAATTACAGTTTTCAAGCAAAAACTGTAATTCTGGAAAACTGTCATCTGCCACTGTGATTTCGAAAGTGTTTTCAATACATACAGGCTTTTTCTGATGAGACTGATGCTGATATTTAAAGGAAAGTGTGGGTTTTTATTAACAGAATGGGTCCACATTGCACAACTAGCGAATCAACATTTTCTAAATAACAAATCTGTGATGACACACTACATTCAGGCTGAGGTAAGGAAGATACTCAAGTTCTAGGATCCAAATTGCAACCAATGTTTCAAAAGCCACTACATGACAAGTTTTGGTGTAGTATTAAAAATAAATATACACACAATGATCTGAAAACCTATTAAATATTCCTCTTTTCCAACTAGACATATAGGTGATGTCAAACAGTCCATCTATATTTCAATAAAAATGATGTTATCAGGGGCACCTGGGTGGCTCAGGGGGTTAAGCAGCTGCCTTCATCTCAGGTCATGATCTCAGGGTCATGGGATGGAGCCCCGCATCGGGCTCCCTGTTCGGCGGGGAGCCTGCTTCTCCCTCTGCCTGCCGCCCCCACCCCCCACGCTTGTGCGCTCTCTCTCTCTCAGATAAATGAAATCTTAAAAAAAAAAAAATGTTACCACAGCAGATTGAATGCACAGCAATAATGAGAATCCAGTGATTAGCCCAGACATTCAACAAATTTGCAAAAATGTACAAGACTCCTGCCTTTCTCATCAATTTTGTTTCATTTTAGAAAATAGTTATTTTTCCTAAAAAATGCTGGATGCCACCCCAGGGTTTCTGGCTCTGTGGGTCTGTAGAATTTGCAAGTCTACGTCCCCAGGACCTCCTGGGGCTGCTAGTCCATGGCTCACCCTTTGAGAACCGCTGTCCTAGATGAACTGAGAGCAAGACAACATGTGTCATTCTTAGAGACTAGCTTTCACAAGCAAGATTTTGAAAGATCAGAACAGTAAGAAGATCTGCAGGAGGTGATGGGGCGATCAGCCTCCTAACTAAATAACCTGACCGGTAAGATTTCAAGTGGATACTCTTCTGACTATAAAATCACAGACCTCTTTTGGTTTAGTTCAACTTACCTGTCATTCCTGAATCATCAACGGTGCAAAAATGCCCAGGGAAACCAGGGGTTGGGACATAACGGAAGGTGCCTGGGGACAGTTTCATTCACACAGGTACAAAAAGGGAGAAATGGTTTTCGGATACGGTGCTATCCTGGCCACCAGCCTTAGCAACCATGCAAACGTCACCATCTTCTGGATTTGACCAGTGATTTAGATGCTCTCTAAAATCCTACTGAGTGCTAGACACTGTATAAACCCTCGGGTGATGGCGATGAATGACCATCAAGGCATTTCTCCTCTGTATTTCACTATGGAATTAAAACATTTGTGTATTTCAAATTTTAAATACAAATTTATTTGACTTTTCGAAATTATGTTTACAGAAGGTGTAAGTACAAAAAGCATTGCTTAAGGTTATACAACATGCCAATTACAGAACGCCCATCAAAGCTGAACCCGTAGGCTTCACGAAGCAGCCCTAATGAAGAAACAGCGTCATTTTCCCAAGCCCCATGGGGAGGTGACCATCGGCAGAGCCCGGAGATCTGCACACAAAAGTCAAGGCCAATTAGTAGGAGGAGGGGGCTTTTTATCTTCGTATTTGGGTTCTTGTGCAGGTGGGTGGAAAGATGCACTGGGTACTTTTAATGAAAATGGACACATCCTATTTCAACTCTAAATCCCCGTGAAGCAGCTGGTGTGTGGATTTTCCTGGACGGCAAAGAAAGCCGGCCGCTTCTTCTACTCTAAAGGAAGGAGCTCCTAAGAAAGAAGCCCAATGACACAATAAATTTTAGTATTTCCCATTGCCTGAACAAAATCAAGCAGAAACAATTTAGTGGATACAATGGTGGGATCAAAATCCCAAACCAAATGTTGGTCTGTTAGTTTGGGTGCTTTTAGCTTGAAGGAAAAAAGACCATCTAGAAGCTTCTATAGCTAGATTAGGGGCTTTCCATCTCACAAACCATTCAGCCCTGAGGAACAACAGCTCAGTAAAGACTCTCAGAGCTTTCTGCCATCGAAGCCTGCGCGTTAGTCTCCTCCGGGTCCCAAGATGGCTGCACAGTTCCCAGCATCTCATGGCGACATGGTGACATCAGAATTAATTTAGTGTCATCTAGAAATAGACCCTGAGACAAGCACTCAAGTGCAGAGTCTGAGGAACGACTCCTAGAATCACCGGGAAAGGCTGCAGGAAGGTCTGGAAGGAAAAGCGGCTAGTTACAGACCCATTATCATGCACGACGCCATTACTGGAAACTTCGGGGTAACCCCGCAGGGGGTGAGAGCTACCCCACTCAAGGGGTGCAGAAAGGGGGTGTCTGGAGCTGTCCTGGGTACTGGATGAGCCCTGTGCCTGGGGGTGCTAATTCCATGGTAGTTCCAGCCCCGGGGGATGGGCACGTGAGCACCAATGGCCCCACGCAGCCCCCGATGAGGTGGGGGCGCTAGCACTAGAGGTCAGACGGGACGTAGGGACAAGGCTAACGGTAAGACTTAGCCGCAGCACCAAAGGCACCCGGGGACCATCCACCAGGGAGGAACGGTGCTCCCTCCCCTCTGCTTTCCCTCGCTGTTACTGGCAATTACCCATAGCAGTCCTATCACAGAAGGACAACGCCTTTCTCTGAAGTCCCTCCGGCCACGTGCCCACGGTGGCAGCAGTCACTGACGTGGACGAGGCCACTGCCACTGGCTCAGTAAAGCGTGGCTCAGCCCTGGGGCAGGAAGGGGGTGGCGCGCCCCCAGCACGCGGCGGCTTGGGATGTGCAGAGCAGGGGGCTTGCAGGGGGATGCACACGGGGCTTGCAATCACCAGTGAGAGAGCCGAGGGCTGACGTTTGCCGAAATTAGACGCCGCGACAGATACCTCCATCCCCTCCCCCCTACACGTCACCAGAAGAGAGGATGTCCTCTTCCCTGTCCCCAGATGGGCACTGCTGAACAGAAACTTAACTAAAAACCCCTATGAAAGTGAGAAGTTATCACAGATTACCCTTCCTTCTCCCTCAAATGTTAATTTAAAATTTAAAACGTGTGGAGGATGTTGGGGGCGGGGGGCAGATATAACTCAGCCGTGGCTTGCAAAGACCGGACCAAGGGGTCATTCTGATGCACGGACACGGACCAAGCTCATCTCTGCAAATCTAGGCAGTGGCCCGTAAGAAGGAATCAGGTCCAGACAATGATGGTGCAAGTGCAGAGAATGACCACGGGAAACAGGGAGATGAAGGTAACATCCACTCCGGAAACACAGCAGGTGAGAGCAGCAAGGTGTGCCCGTGACCTGTGCTCATGGGCATTGCTCACATGCTCCCCCAGGCCCCACATGGAGCCGATCCAGCCCGGGCGTCTGTTCAGCGCCCCCAGCTTGGGTCACCTGCGTGTCTCTGTGGAGGGGGACCTGCCCAGGAACACAGTCTATGCAGACAGCCCTCCCCACATGCCCGCCCCACCCGAGGCCCACCGTGTGGTCCCAGCCAAGCGCTGCCTTGTTCTTTATTCTCTGTCCTTGCGCCCCATCCCATTTTGCAGTTCTTCGGAAGGATGCTGCCCGCTGACGGAAGTGTCAGTTGGAGTCTAACATAACATCTAACATAAAGCTGTATGACCTAAGTTGTCTTCTTCAATCAGTTTGTTCACAAGATGTAAGAGGGACAGGAGCCTGAAGAGGAGCAGCCTGGAGACGCGAGGGGGCCCCCATGACCCACAGCACAGAGCCTCTGCACCCCAGCCTCCCTGCTCCTCCCCACAAAGCTCAGCCTGGGGCCCCTGCCCACGGACTCAGACACAGTCCTTATCTTGAGGAACAAGCAAAGCATGCCAGGGATGACAAAAGCAAAGAGCAGAGGGCACAGAAGAGGAGGTCCACAGTCAACAATTCCAGACAGAACAAAGCTGGATGCTTCTGCATTTGCAAGCAGACCAGAGGAGCCCAATCTGAAAGAAGGGGGTTTTGATATTTTCATTGCCCCACTAACGTGTCCCGAGCACCTAGGAGCTTGAGTTTGTTGGGCATCCACCGTGTGCAGTCACGAAGACATCCGATGAAGATACAGTATCTTTAGTCTTCACAGCTCAGGTGAGGAATCCACAGGTCCACTTGTATCTCAGGTTAAAGGAGCAGCACCAGATGCCCCCTTCACACATGGAGCAGGTGGGCCCCGCACACGAGTCTCTCCAACACTGAAGTCCAAGGTCCATATTCTCCACGGGTGCTTTTTTAACATAAATCCATGGATCATGACAACTTGGAAAGTGTGTGTATGGATTTTCTTTGTTCAAATATTCATAGTTGATTTATTTCTAATAGCCAGGCGACCCCAAGAGGATAAGGGATAAACAATTGATGGTTTCTTCACATCGTCAAAAATTACTCTGCAGTGAAAGGGAATGCGCTGATACACAGCACGACATGGACAAGCCCCAAAATATCATTCTGAGTGAAAGAAGCATTATACAAAACAGCATATATTGTGTGGTGCCATTTATAAAAAACTCTAGATGATCAACCCAATCTGTGGTGGGATTAACAGAGAGTAATCAGTGTCTCTGGGGGGCGAGGAGCGGCACTGACAAGGAGGGGCATGGGGGGGCTCTACGGAGCATGGGAATATCTATCTTGGTAGGGGTCTGCATTTGGTGGAACTTGTCAATTGCCACATCTCACTGGGTGTAAATTCTACATTAAGAACTATCAACCGATCGGAACTCTACTTAATGATTTGCATCCTAAAATATTCGGATGAAGTAGACTGATGTTTGTAGCTTATTCTGAAATACATCAAAAATAAGATGGATTCATACACGCAAGGAAGGATAAATTGACAGATACATGAAAACACAGACACAATTAAAATGTTAATTATAGAATCTAGGTGGTGGCGAGACGGGCGCTAACCATAAAATTTGATCAACATGACTGCGGGTCTGAAGTTTGTTATAATAAAATACTGAGAAAAACATACATGCTTGGGTTCCACCCATTCTAATCAGAAACTTTGGGACTACTGAAACTCAAAAACTTTCCCCAAAATCTCCCAGAAGGCAAAGATGTTATACACACTAGGATTTGGATCCCCATGTTTCTGGGGAGGCAAATGATGCCGCAGGAGTAAGAGCACTGGTGTGTGCAAAGCAAAACGCCTTTGACAATGCGTCCCCACGCCCAGCTCATCTAGTCCAAAATTCTTGCACAATATCACAGTGGGTCCTAACACGAACACTTGGGGAATGTGAGCTTTCCCTATCCCTCCGAGCTCTCCAATATCAAAGCACAGGTGATGGAATGCACAATGAAGCAGATGAGAAAGACCTCCAGCTACGGACGCAGAAGGTCAGAGTGAGAGAAGCCAGAGAAAGCGAGTTGCGGACGCCAACTATGCAACCAAGTGCAGCTGTCCGCACCTAGAGAGGGACCTAGAGCAAGAGTCGAGCCAAAACCCTACAGCAGGGCCGCTAATGTCCTCATCATGTCTGCCAGGTGGTGCAGACGGAGTCTAAGGAGATGCTTCTGCCACCAAGAAGGAGGCTTTCCAGAACAACCCATCATTGAGATCCTCTGTGTCCCAGACCATTTTCATCCCATCAGCATGGCGAATGCTTCATGCATTATTATGGCCTCCCTGTGGCTGTTTGTTGAAATTATTCAATGCTATTTGCTTGCCTGCAGATGTTAGAAATCTCTCCCTAAATCAGTGTGGAGATAATCCTTGATGCAATGATCAACGCTGAAATGATTAAAGGATTATAGGAGCCGGTTGGTCATATAAACATGCAGGTGTCGAACACAAAATAAGGGCATGGTGGCAACAGGTGACCGAATGGAATACAAGGATTGCTCCAGTTGGTACAGGCTAGAAAGATCCAGCCAAGTGTTTCCAAATGGAAACAGGCACCGAGTGTTGTCAGATCTGATTGCTCAATGAAAGAAAAAAAATCCAGTTTTATGTGAAATCTATACATACGTTGGACATTAGTTCAATTACACATTGAATGATTTAAATATTTTTCAGGCAACTCTCACATTTATGAGGCAGTTTCAACCCATGGGTCTTTGTGTGCAAAATTCACATTCTTTCTCTAGAAGGATGTGCCATGCCCCACATCAGTTAGCTATATTCAAAATAATGCCACCTAACAAACCAACCCAAAATGGAGTGGCTCAAAGCAACAATTTTTCTTGAATGTTGCCTGGGAGGATCTTTCAGTGTGATTTTTTTAACAATTAATAATCTTCTGAATTTGTAATTGAAACAGACTCACAGAATGAGTTCCATGAAAATGGAAATCCTGTCTTACTACCACAGTGGGCCATTATCCAGAAGGGGACTTAGCAGTAGGTGTTGAACATTTGTTAAAAGAATAAATGAATAGCTGCCTCTCTAATATTAAATACATTTTTCAAAGGGAAAAATGCATTTTAACCATGAATGCTGAATCCATCCAGTTTTTTTTTGCCCTTTTAAAGGAGAGAAACATTGAATTTATTGATGATATTACTGCAAAAGGAAATTAGAATGATTTCAACTCAATTTACCTTCTTTCATATGTCATGAACATTTGCAGAGAATTTTTCCCATTAGAGATATCTTAGCTGGATTCTTCCAGAAAAATAAAGTCTCAGATAAAGTCTACCATGAGTGGTTTATTTGGAAATGCGATTTCAGGGTGCAGGAGTGAGGGGTACGAGGCATGGGCAGAGAAAGGAGGACAGTAAACACACGATGTGTCATCAAGTTGAGTATCAAGAGGCAGGTGGTTGCTTGACCGAGAGGACAATTGGGTCAGTGCAGAGAATTCACTTGAGGGAAGAGAGGGGGGAGCATTTAACTGCTGGTTGCAGCTCCTCAGTGGGGCAAGGATGGCTCCAGGAGCCATAAACTCTCCCATGTTCCTGGGAATGCCGTGTGGTTCCTTCAAGGGGAGAAAAACCCTGCGATAGAAGCCACAGATGTACACACAGCACATCTGAGCTGTGAAGTGGTCAGATAATCCCTGCACCAGCCTCCCAGAAGCCTGGGCAGAACGAGTCATTGCATCCGTGCCTGGAGTCGGAGTTGAACTTGACAGAACATGAAGTCGTGCCCAAAAGTGTCGGAGCCCTTTTGGGCACGTGGTACAAAAGAGCGTGTGGGTAGGTTTGGTGGAAGTTAGGGTAATATTTATGTAGTAACGGAAGAGTCTACATCTTTTTGAGCATCTCCTGAAAAATCTCAAAATACAAATACTGAGAGTCCTGAAAAAGTCACCATTTGTCTTGACCTGTTGCCTATTAACGTACATGAGACGGACATCACCCCATCACCATTCCAGTGTGAAAACCTCCCTGTTGACCCTGGCGCCAGGCCGACAGAGAACAGTGATGACAACTAATCGCTCCAGACTTCTCGATTCAGGTCATTCCGCGCTGCACTCTGACATCGTCTGTTGAAGACGCAGACGTTTTCGTAACATGATGTTCTAGCAATGTCCGTTGCCCTGAACACCTTCACTGGCCACGGCGGGATTGCTGACACGGGTGAGGCGTTTGTGCTGACCGGAAGAGCGTCAGTCATGACAGGGGCCCAAAGGGATGTGCGTTGCTGACTGACACCAAAGTGCTCGCACATCCTCTCTCGTTTGGCGCCCTATCTCAATGAAAAATGTCGAGTTTTTACCCTGTGTCGCAACGAAAGGATGTGGCTTGTATTTCACAACCCACGCAGCCAATCTCCTCCACTAGCGACATTTATATCCCAAGGGTGACCACAGCAAAGTTCTCTGTTCCTTCCAGAACGTTTCGGGAGCTTGTGCCCCCATCAAGGTGGCTGAATATTGGTGTGTTGCCATGTTAATCGGCCATGCGGAGGCAAGACTCGACAGATGTTTATGTAAAAGCAGGTCCTTGGGACTGAGCCCCAGCAGAGGCCTTGTGTTCGCAGGGTCACAGCTGTGAATGCAACACCAAGTACCTAAAATGCACACCTATTCATCCTCTCTGCTGCTGCTGAGCACCTGGGGAGCAGAGTGCTTGGAGGTCCGGCTTGGTGGCTCCATGCCTGGGTTTGTGCATCAGCTCAACCACTGCCTAGTGTGGAGAAGTTACGTAACTAGTACCCATTATGTGTGAAACTGAGCCTCATTTTCATTATCTATATGCTGGAAGAACATAGAAGACATCTTTTAAATTATGCGTGGAAAGCATTTAAATTAGTGTTTGGCACATGGTTCCCTCTCCAAAAACTGATATTGTTATTATTCGATTACATTGATTTTATAGTTCAGAAAAGATAAAACTATGGGTTGGTAAGCAAATCAGTGGTTGCCAGGTGTCAGGGGGAGAGGGTGGGTTTCACTGACAAAGGGCAGCATGGTGGAAATTTTTAGGGTGACAGGATGTTCTATATCTTGATCGTGGTGGTTACAGACCTCTATGAATTTGTCACAACTCATAGAGCTGCATACCAGAGAAAAGAGTTACTTGTATTGTTTGTAACTTAAAAATCAATTTTACAAACATTATTTAGGTTGGCGTTGTTGTTAGCAGCCGTGGTCCTGGGCACTGTGGACTCAGAGGTGAACACACTTGTTTCCACACGGCTTATGTTCCGACGGCAGACGGACTAGTAAACACGTAAGCAAGGGGACTCCATGCGGTGAGAAAAATAAGACGAGGCGATATGATAGAGAATGAGCCATGCGGGGTGGGAGTCGCATTACAGAGAGCAATGTGCTGAAGGGGAGGCAAGGTGGCCCCGGATTTTACTAGAAAGAACCAGCCAGCCGGGTGCAGAGGGGAAGTAGCAGCTTTGCTCACTGCACTTGTCAGTTACATTGGACATCCCCTCCTGATTGAAAAGACCAAAGGAAAAAGAAAAGGTAATTTGTTTCTAAGTGACCCTTTTTTATTATTATTAGTTCAGCAGCGCATCCTTATATCTGCTCTCTCTTACAAATAAACGTTTCACTTCTTGAAACAACAGCTTTTGTTCAATACGGAGAACCTGATTTTCCCACCTCACCTCAGTTAAACATGGATCCAAGTTAGAAATCTTAAACCACCCGCCCCACCCCGTGGTAACCACGAGAGGGAACGAATACGTAATTAGTTGGGAACAATTCATCCTAACTTTGTAAACGTCTGACTGGAAGGAGTCCAAGGCAAGAAACTCAAATTGTCAGAAAGTTTCAAAGAAGAAAAGTAACACTTTTTTCTTCCGCCAGTCTCCGCAGATGCAATTTCGCGTTTTATTACTCACATAATTGATAGCCTTCTCCATTCTCTGTACTTTTTTTTTTTTCCCACTTAATAACAGATCTTGGAGACTGATTTGGATCTGCTGGTGCTTTCTCCAGTCCGCACACTGCCAGGCTTTGTTGTCGACCATCACGAAGTCGACCCGCTCGATTCCGATAAGCATCGCGTGGCTCCCAGCCCTTGACTGCGTAACTGTTGCCCCAGGGAGTGTCCCTGCACACATCTCCGCACGCACGGGCCATTGGCGACATTCCTAAAATTGGAATTTCTGGCTGGACAGTGATGTTCATTTTAAAAACAGTGGTGGATATCAAATCGCCTTTGAACATGATTGTACTGGCTTAACCTCACCAAGAACAATGTGAAGAGGGCCTCCTTTTACCAACCTCGCTGACACTTTTCTGGATCAAGAATTCTGATCCTCACCAATCTGTTGGATGACAATTTGCGATACTTTTATCCTGAGCCAGGCTGTATGTCTGTTCAGTGTAGAGCCATCTGCAGATAATTTTGGCAAATTTTCTGTTCTTGTCATTTGGCTATTTTTATATTGAATTGTTAGAGTTTTTCTTATTGTTTTTAAGAGGTCTTAATTATTATAAAAATAAGCCCTTTTATCCCATATTTACATGTAAGAGTTACTTTGTATGCACTCGAATGGTTAAAGGCAGTTATCACATGACTAAAGCTCACTCTGTACCCCCTTTCCAATTTATAACCTTTACATCAGGGGTTAGCAAAGTTACAGGTCGAGGGGTCAAATCCATCCTAACACCTGTTGTTTTTTTACAACCTGCAAATTAAAACTTTTTTTTATTTTTTATATTTTTAATTGTTGAAAGAAAATCAAAGGAAGAGTAACATTTCAGGACATATCGCATACGCCATTCAAATTTAAGTGTCTGTAAATAAAGTTTTATTGGAAAGACATCCGCATCCATTTATCCCTGTACTATCTCCAGCTGCTTTCACGATATAGTTGAGTAGTTGAAGAGCTGCAAAGCTGAAAATATTACCAGCTGGCCCTTTATAGGATAAGTTACTTTGAGGGCAATTTATAGTTGCTCTTGGTCCTTTTTCTAGTTGAGTAAGAATTCTCTATAGACTCCAATTCAAAATGGCGCTAGGCAGACATGACCAATTGGTCAGGTTGTGTACAAGCAGTAAAACTCATAAACCACCCACGTTGAGAGTCGAATCTTCCTGTTTTCTTTTTTTTTTATTATTCATTGTTTCTTTAGGAAACTCCCATACATGGGATATTGTTTTGAAACAAACCTAAATGTGCATAGAAAACATTACAGTAATCTTGCTAGAAATCTCTTATCTACTTAAGTGCAAAGTTTTCAAATTAACTTTCCCAGTGGCATGTCACTTTTAGATTGCTTTCTTCCTCAGAATTTTCCATCCCAGGAACTGCTAACTTACCGAGAAAAATATTTTCTTTGATTAAGGAAACATTTGTGGGGAAAAAAATGTAACTTAATCACCAAAATCTGAAGATATGTCCAGAAATGTAGATTATCTTTTTTAAAAATCTTGCTCTTCTACTGGGCAAAGATGGGTGTTTTTACAAAGGACTGTTTTTCAAAGTAATGTATTTTACTTTGATATTAGAAAATTAACT
The DNA here is from genome assembly GCF_054177405.1 of Leptonychotes weddellii. Taxonomy (NCBI): domain Eukaryota; kingdom Metazoa; phylum Chordata; class Mammalia; order Carnivora; family Phocidae; genus Leptonychotes; species Leptonychotes weddellii. Next base: position 79,765,336 of record NC_138381.1, read on the forward strand.
GTCCAAAAAGTAACACCTACCATCTTTATATATTTGTCATTAAAATATGCACAATGGGATCAATATTTTAAACAAACATTTGGAGAAGATAATAAAATTTCACAGACGTGTTAGATAATATTGTCTGAGGTTTTCTCATTTTTGAGAATCAATAGGAATATAAACCTTTGTATGAATTTAATAAACTTGAACTGGACTCCAATTAGTATATTCGGATTTGAATTTTTAGCAGGTGACTCTGACACTGTTGTGTAGATGTTTCATATCCATTTACTTTATGTGAAGAGGAAAATTCTTGTGCCTGGTTGCACCTATTACCTTATCAACCCACAAGACAGATTTTCTCAAGAAACCGGTCTAGGATGCTTTTTAAAATTCTACCCACCTTTCCCCTTCCTCTCTGAGAAAGACACTTTCTGCTTACTTGGAAAAAGCTTGCTCCCTGTCACTGAGTTACACGGAAGTAGTGTCTTAATAATTCCATAATGGAAGACTTGTCACGCACATTTTAACCCCCATTTTTAAAAGAGTCACAAACAACTTAATCTTTTAATTTTCAGACTGCTGTTACTATTCTTAAGGAAGTTTCTAGAATAATGTATTTTAAAGAAAAACGAGGAAACCTCGCCAAGTATGTTTTTCTGGGCTCCCATCAAGTAAAATTTAAGAAAAAATAATTTCTAAAGAGAGTTGGCCAAGAAAATCTCTATCAGAAACATCCAAAAATTTTATTCCTTATTGTTTAGTTTTGTATTTTTCCTCTCTGCATGAACCCCCTGTAGCGAACTCTGAACCCCGGCATTTTGCTGCCTGTTATTTATCGGTAACTCAGGAGCTAGCTGAGGACTTGCATTTGTGTTAATATCTATTTTTATCTAAATAATCGGAAATGTTCAAGGCTTGGGAAATTTCTCTATATTTAGAAAAATCCAAGGATAGTTCAGACACAGTTTCTGAAATGGGTCTGTGATAGATTAGATTATTCTTTATAAATAATTGGTCCTTTGCACCTTATTGATCTTTGAGTATGTTAAGTAGACTCCTTTAGTCACATGGCGGATAAATGTTACTTGCCCATCCCTTGTCTTTGGGGTCTCCCCGTGACTTGCTTTGGCCAACAGATGTGGGCAGGTACAACATAAGCAGGCCTGATCACACTTTATCTGTTGCACCTCCCCCTTCACAGTGGAGAACATTCCTTGGCTACCCCACTGGTCCAAGGAGGAAGGAAACTAACTGGCTTGGCCCGGGCTCCATGGGGCTTTGCTCCAAACTGCAAGTTGGGTATGCTGCATTAATTCAAATGACACTGGATGATTCAAGATGGTGTGAAAGAGATAGAGCCCGCCTCCAGTCATCCGATAAGTATAGTGGAACGAACAACCAACAGTAGAAAGAAGGAACGGCTCTAAATGGGTGTGTCAGCTACCTACAGGAAGGGAGTCCCATCACATGGTGGAAGGAGGGTGGCCAGAGGACCAAGCACGTGGGACTGGGTCTTGACTCTGTGCTTACAGTCCAAGAGACCCTGGGAAATCACTCTAGGTGCCTCAGTTTCCCCATCTGAAACACGAAGAAAATAGCACCATGGTCGCAACCCTTGCACGCATCACGGACATGTGACGAGTGGTCTCCAATTGTTCTTCTAATGCACAACCGATGGGTGGATGTGTGATGCCAACATGGATTTCCAAGGTTGAATTTTTTTTTATTTCCTTAAGTAATTTTTATCACATGGCAAATGACCCAGGGATTCTCTCCGGGACTTCAAATTAAGATTTTGGATATTTTTGTTTTGTTTTGTTTGCAGAGTAGGGGCATCTAGAGGAAAAGATGAATAACATACAGATATTGATGGTCCCCCAGATGAAAGCATAAATACAATGCATTTTCAACCAAATGCCAATGAGATGTGTGTGTGTGTGTGTGTGTGTGTGTGTGTGTGAGAAGAGGTAGAGAATTATCTTGATAATTTTATTAAATAAATGTATTTGCATAAGAAAAGCCAAGAATATCTATGGGAAAAAAAGACCTAACAGGAAAAGATTTGCCCTCCTATATGTCAATGTGCACTGTAAAATTATAGTAATTTTTATTTATAATAAAATAAATATAATTTTTATATAATGACATAAAATTTTATAATAATATTTAAATAATTAATATGATAATTGTGTTGAAATGCGAATAGATACATAATTCCTTGGAATTAAATAGAGCATCTAGAAGCAGAACCATGTCCCCATTGTTACTATGGGAGAGAGATACTGCTCTATGGTCACCATACCTTTGCTTCTCCCTATGCAGACGAGATAATCGAATTTCTCAACCGCCTCTGCAATTAAATTGCGACATGCAACCGAGTTTTGCGTGCGGGATATCATGTTGCGTGTGGCACATCTCGGCTTAGCACTTACAATCAGTTGGATCCCCCAGCCTGACTCTGTCCTGTAGCGTCCACCCTGAAGGGCATCTGGAGTGTGGATGCCCTAAAGCTGAGATGGACAGGCGCCCCTCGACCCACCTCACACTGCGCTGTGTGGGGTGTGGGCCAGACACAACTTTATGAAGCTCCGCCGAGGATTTTCAAGGTTCATGTGTCACGGAGCCAAAGCCTCCCCTATTTTGACTATTAAACGAATATAATATGTAATAAAAAGAGCAAAGGCATTTAAAATAAAGAGAAGAAGAGATGACTCATTAAACTGCGTTCAAATCATTACCCATTCACTTTCAAAATGAGCAAATGTGAGATAGATACCATATGCCACACACCAAACTCCACCGGGCTCACACAGGGAGAGTGTATCTTCATCCCTCATAACGCAGCTGGATATAGGCCTAAAGACCATGCAATATATTGGGAAATCCTAACAAAATATTAAATGAAAAATACGGACTGTAAAAGATCTGTCATTGAGAAACAGATCCCCCAGAGACCCCAGAATACACACTTCCAAGCGTGCCCACGTGGGCGGGCTTGTGTTTGTGCAGACACCTGGCTTCCGGCAGAATCCCGTCCGCATGGACACCCCCGTGCCACGTGGCCTCCCGCTCTCCCTGTCACGAGCGCCTCAGTTCGGTGGGCAGGCTCCAGCAAGCTACAGTCTCCGTCGCTGCAAAAGCTGGACCAAAACCAGCTGGAAAGGAAACCACGGTTCCAAGGAGGTAGGGGTGCTGGTCAGCGGTGCATCGGTCTCCTTCGGCCACTGACGTGATTTCCGAGTCTGGTTTTTTTTATATTTTGTCAAGTACTTTTCTGCAGGTTCCAACCCACTCGTGGCGAGCAGAGCCTCCTCCACAGCACGCTGGCTCGGCTCTGAGGCAAAGAGCAGGCCACTCAGGATGGTCCCCTCCTGGGACCGCCAGCACCGAAAGAGACCTGCGTGCACCTGCCACGCTACGCCCCTTCCAACCACCGCCCCACCAGGTCCTCTTCCACCTGGCACTCACAAGTGATCCAAATGCCATTGCACTTCCTGTCCCCTTCTTCCCCTTCGTCTTGCAAGCCTGGCACCATGTCCAAAGTACAGAAGAGAGAGCATTACCCCAGGCTTGTTCCCCGGCTGTGGAGACAACAGACCCAGAGCGTTATCGGTGCGGGCCCTGTTTCAGTGGCTGAAGCAAAATGGCCGGCGGCTTGAAGAGGACGGGGGTTTCACCAGGCTGCCAGGGTGTGAGCGGCCCGGTGCCGCAGGGCAGCTCAGTGGGGAGCAGGCTCAGGCCACGGGCAGCTTCTCATTGTCCTTACCGTTGGGTCCAGGACGGCTCACTTCACACGCCATTCAAATGGGCGTCTTCAGGGCCCGCCTCCTTGTCATGGCACGACTTGAGAATCGGCACTCGCTATCTGCGATCACTCGGCCCCCGGCAGCCCCCAGCGGACAGGGAGGTTCAAACATCCAGTCCCTCTCCGTGGTGGCCAGGTGACCAGATGAAGGTGCGGTGGGGTTATGATGGAGAAGAAAAAATAGAATATCAGGGACAACCAGGAATCCCCAGAATCCACATGGGGGATGGAGGCAGGAGACCCTCACATCAATGGAAAGGGAGGAAGAGACAAAGACAAACTGAGTGGCAGGGAAAGCACTAGAATGTAGGCAGAGAGACAAAAGCACTGCAAAGGTCCCAGCAGATGAAACCAAGAGTGTGGCAATTAAGAGTCTCGCGGTGGCTTTCCGAGAGTTCCTGATTGACCCTCACATGACACAGCTACTCATTTATCTCACGTCTTCTTCCTGTGGTGGAGAGCCTTGGGCTTGGATCATTGACACCACAAGTCACTGCGTGTCAGTGTCAGCAGGGACATCCCACTTTGGAAGAAGGAGTCAGGAAAATGAAGGATGCGCGCGGCACTCGGCAGTGGTCGGCCCGCTCCAATCCCTCTGACTGCACAGAGCATTCCCGCTAAGCAGGAGGAACCCCACTGTTCCACGAGCGCTCTGCGTGAGACTTCCGTCTGCTTTTGTGTTTGTGTTTCAGGAACGATGGTGGGGCTATAAACACACATTCACTCAACACATACTCATCAAGTGCCTACCAAGAGGCAGTCCCTGCAGGTTTGGTGCTAGGTTTTAAAAAATTCTGCCCTCAGGAAGCTGTTTTTCAATGGGGAGGCAGGGGATGGGTACTGGCCAAATTCGTCAGGAATTCATCCTAAGAAGAGTGAGAACACAGGAAGCGTGGAGGTTGTGAGCTCGCGAATGCATGATAATTCAGATTGTTGAATATTTAACTGGAAGGAGGAATAAAAAGTCACCTCTTTCCTTAAGAAATTCAAGATGTGTCCACGCTGATGGTGAAAATCAGCACCAACAACAGAAGTCATACTGAGTTATAAACCTAGAGAGTTTATACTGACCCAATGAAGATTTATCTAAACAACACACCTGACAAGAAGCAAAGGGTTTCATTGTTTCTATATCACATTATTTGTCCTATTTCTTATCACAAAAAGCATCACATTTCATTGAATCTCAGACACCACTGATTGCAAGACAGACCTTCGGTTCCTGCGTGACTAAGACGGGAAAAACACCACTGAAGGAAACACCGGGACACCCCCGAGTGTGACACACCCCTCTAGGTTCTGGGACTAAGGAAGGACTGTGACTTGAAATGGGTAAAAAAAGTTGAAATATCTTGCTTTCTTGCTGCAGCCCCAGGTTGTACTGATCAGCTTTCCAGATGGAACAGGATAGAGGAAGAAAAACGAATGCTACTCTTGCCTGTACTAAGTATTAGGAAATCCTCCTTGTTTTTGAAATCTGCCATTTCACAGGACAACCCAAAAGTCCTACAGAATCTGGCCATACCTTTCCTATGACTCATCTTCTTTTTTTTTTTTTTTAAGATTTATTTATTTGAAAGAGAGACAATGAGAGAGAGAGGGCACATGAGAGGGGGAAGGGTCAGAGGGAGAAGCAGACTCCCCTCTGAGCAGGGAGCCCGATGCGAGACTTGATCCGGGGACTCGAGGATCATGATCTGAGCTGAAGGCAGTCACTTAACCAACTGAGCCACCCAGGCGCCCCTCCTATGACTCATCTTCTAAACATTAAGCAGGCATACATGTTTTCGCATATATGAAATGAAATGCAGAGAAGAATATTCTTTGCAGCATTACCTGACATGAAGATCGGGACTACACCAAATATCCAACAGTAGCAGACTGAGCACATAAATAATGATACGTTTGCCCGATAAAATACTATGTACCTATGAAAAAGGAAGAGCCAGCCCTCTATGGTTCTGACATGGAAATGCCATGTAAGATATATTCTTAATGTACTCAAGGAAACATGCAGAAGCATGTGCACTTTGTTAACGTGCGTGAAGACAGATGATGCAGGTCTTACAAAATCTATATAATTATATAACCTTATATATAACAAGAATGGTGTGTCAGGAAGGAGACACAGGGAAAGGGCTGTTAGGAGCTCCTGGAAAGACGATTATATTAATACTGTAGTCCTTCGTGCTTTGTGTTTTTCTTGGGTAATATATGATCTATTCGTTGATGAGGACGAGGATGCTCCTGGGGATGAGGATGAGGAAGAAGGGGAAGAGAAGCAGAAGGATGAAAACCAGAATCAATTTGCAAACTGACATCCCACCAACCACAAAGAGGTACAGAGCCCTTTGAGATTTATGTCTTCTGAACTTTCTTCCAAAAGTCTAAATACACATTTCATAAGACCAATCACCACGTACAAAGGCTGTGGAGACGCAAGCATGCAGGAAAGCCCGGGAGAGCAAAGGTCAGAGAGCCTCGCCACGCTGAGCCGCAAGCCTGGTTGGGGGTGGGGGGGCAGCCCAGGTGCAGGATCGCAGGGAACAGGCAGGCCTCCTCGACACTGGAGGAGGTTGTGAGCTCGCGAAGTAAGTCCACACTCACTCAAGGAAACAGAAGATGAAATCGCCTTGTGACCCCAGACGGTTAATTCTGCCATAAAATCCCCCATTACCAGGCATGGGAAAAAGGCGAGTAAAACCAGTCACATACGTCTCTGACTTCAAGTGTGTGCCAATAGATCAGGGACATAAATCAGGTCTCAGACACCTGAAAGCCAAAAAGTGTTTTTAACTGGTTTAAATGTGCTGGAAAGTGGATGGGTAGCAGGAGATGGCCAAGAAGGGCGGTTGGGTTAAGAGAAAAAATACTGACAGTAAACACTAACTAGTGTGACTTTGGCTTTTGGAGAAGCCTAGCAATGGTCGCCAAGAAGTTGAGGCCAACTCTGATAAGGAGATATCCTTCCTTTACCTGTTCCTTTCCCTACTCAGTACTCAATATTTTAGGCTAAATTATCACATACTATTTAATGTCAAACTAAGATAAGTCCTCACAGGTCCCATTTTGACAGCTTCCCAAGACACCCTACCAAAAACAAGGGGCTTGCTTTGGGGCTTTTGCAGTTCACGGTTAAGCCACGAGTACACAAGGTCACATCCCTCTGACCTGCAGGGCACAGGAAACAGAACAATTGATGATGCCACAAAGACAGCATTTCCCAGGGTTTCCCCTCAGGATGCAGAGAGGGTTTTAAAAGGGTCTTGTTTTATAAGCTGGTTTGGCTCTGGAACCCCTAAGCCACATCGCCTCATTTAAGACATGATTTGCTTCATTTAAGATTGGTCAAGAAAGAGATTCTCTTGACAGTTACCGGATAGACTGTCGGGTAAGTGAACATTAAGGTTGCACCCAAGTCCAGGGGCAATGAATATGCTGTTTTCCTGTCGGGAGGAGTGACCATCAAGACAGATTCTCTGCCATGCACGTAGATGCCTTCAGTTTTCACTGGAACAAAGGGAAAGGGGAATATATCACACATTACTCTTTAAGCCAAAACATACAGAATATTTGACGGTGTGAGAGGCCATCGAAGTGGCTAAAACCGTTCGCCACGAAGGTGAGAGTGTGTATGTGGCCAGAACTCTTTTAGCAACCACACTCAGCCCTGCACCCACGTCTTCAGAGCTTCCCCAGACCCTGCGGGAATGACTTCTGGGTGTGGCACACGTGACCCGTTGGGTGTTGGTGTGTCACATCTGCTAGGCTTCTGAGACTCTAGGAGCTGCGTCCTCGCCAGCCTGGCGTACCTCGTCTTCAACCTCAGGCACAGTACCCACACCTCATAGGGACACAGTGGCACTGCTGAGAAGGCTTTCAGTGCCTGGAAGTGCTGTTCCGACTGCGGGCAGACCCCTTCCCACGACACTCGGGAATGAAAGCGGCGTACATTTTTACCGTATTCAACAGGCTCAAGGACTATAATCACAGACAGGCAGCGCGGAGAGCAAAGTATGAACCCATACAGCTTAATGGCTTCTTTTCACAAGTGACAAAACAGGGCAGGAGAGAAAGTAACTCACACCTGGACACAGACTGTGTTCCAAGTAGATTCTGGGCTCGAAACCTGACCTCCTCATTACTTCTAAGTGAAATCAGATAATACGCAAACATGAATGGGAATAGAAACTATCATCCCCACCTGCCATGAATCCGACAGCACTGTCCCGAGGGCCTGTTTTGTATCTGTGCTGCTTCAGACACTGAGAGCAGATGTAGGGACCTTCCGTTCTAGTGAGGAGGGAGGGACACACAGTAATGTGCAAACAAGATCATCTCAGGAAATAGGGTGCAGCAATGTAACAGAGATGCCCCCCATGGCACGCCACATGAGGACAGAGAGCTAAGACATCTTGAAGGTGTCTTAATGGAATGAGCTAATGACAAGAAGGACCAGCCAAGATGCAGTGGTTTGAGTCCACTGGGCATGACTCTCCACCCATCATGCATGCACAGCTTTGCTATGCGACTTTGAAGTTCCTTCCAGGAAAAGGGAGGACTATTTCTGCCTCGCCTGACTCTGAGTTCAGCCTGTGGGACATGCTTTGGTCAACAGGACGAGGCCGGCATGTCTTTGAGCCAGTGTTCAAAAAGTCTAGTACATTCCCACTTGCACCCCTGCACATCCATGAGAACATCCCTGTGCTAGTCTGCTGATCCCAGAGCAAGAGGAGAGGCATGTGAAACCAAGATACTCCCAGGACAGCCAACTGGTTGCAGCGTGTGAGTGAGCCCAGCCACCAGAAGAGCCACCTTGCTGAGCCCTGCCTACACCAGGCAATCTCCAGGTGACCCTCAGCTGCCCAGGGACACAGGAGTCATGGAAATGCTCAGTGTTAAAAATGTTTTATGGATGTGTGGCCTGCAGCACATCATGGCCATTGTTCGCAGATACACTGAACTGGGAAACAGAAGTTCCCCCCAAAATGGAACAGTAACTTCAAAGGCTCCAAGGGAAGTCCAGGTTGGACTCCGAGGAGCAGAAAGGAGTTGGTCCAGTGTGAGTGAGTGGTTTGTTAAGTGTGTGAACGCACAGTGGAACATGGGCGCACACAAGTAGAAAGGGGACAGACTGAGCGTGGCTCTGCCCACCATGCCGGAGATTTTATCATGACAAAAATGGGAAGCAATAAAACAAGGGACTGACATGACCTGTTTGCCTTGTGGACAGAGGACTGGGTACTCTGTAGAGCACAGAACACAGGCAGGTAGGAACAGAAGCAGGTGGATGAAAGGAGGCTAGTTTGATTATTCAAGTGAAACAATGTACTTCCTCATGTCCCTAAAGAAGGTCAGGATATATATGATGTAGCTATGAAGAAACCTATGTAAAACATATATAATCAGATAAATCATATGTATGCAATAGTGGACAAGAGTATCAAGATAGTGGATAATAGCTGCACTCTTATCAACTGGGAGTGATATTCAAAAGAATAATGATATAATCCTGCCCAATTTATTTGCATAAATAAATGACCAGAATATCACAAAATATTTTTTTCAGGTTCCTAAAGTGTTAAAAAGATACACTTACAAAAAAAAAAAAAAATGCAGCCCAATCTCCTCTAATGCACACCCAGTATTTATATAAAACAGAGCTGTAATACTTCCCAGAGTGATAAGTAAAATGATTCTAAAGAGAAATGTTCCATCAGGATTCCCCAAAAGCAAATAACACATCCATGCAGCACAAGTGGGGAGCCCCCAGAGAAAACAGTATTATCTCTCAACCCATCACATGTGTGTGTTCCCTCCGGTGGTGCAAAGACAGAAATGTCATTCCCTTAAATGGATCGCGGACAAGTCCTTTTAAAAATAAAAATGTATAACCAGGAAATCCAAATATTATTTTCAGATTCTTACCAGCATTGCAACCATGACATAGCATTTGAAACTTGTAGCTACGTTGGCTGAGCTGGTCTCTGCAGACCACAAAATGCCCCCAAGGTGGGCCTGCCATTATCTATAGACCAAGCACATCCCATCTGGCTTGGCCTACTGGTGGAGCTCAGACAGTCATAGAATTTCCCACAGATTCAAACTGGGACCTCCATTTAGAGGTGCTTTACTGGCGAGTGCCAGGTATATTCAAACATGAGTTTTTTAAAAGGACATTTGGATAAGGTCAGAGGCAGATGGAATTCAGCCACAAGTAGTAAAAAGATAGAGGAGAATTTTGGAAGTAGGAACCCAGCCATGCCATTCTTTGAAAAAAAAAATTCTACAATGAAATTCAATCACAAATATAAATTATACACATTTGGGAGGTGTGGAATTCTAGCACACTGTAAGCCAGATTCCTAGGACAGATTCTTACAAAACCCAGAAGTGTTTTCACACATTTCATCTTCCACAAGGAAAATGCATCCTACGAAATGCTCTTTATTCCTTTATGGGCTATTGAGGAGCACGACGTACCCTGGAATGGCTCCAAGGTGTTCCTTCCAGAAGGCTGGAAGGACAGACTTGCAAGAGGTCAAGGCCCCCGGCCATGAAAACACACAAGTCTACCACTGGTAGACCCGGCAGAGAGCAAAGAATCCAGAGCCTGCATCTTCTGTGAAGTTCTTCCCCCTCTCACCTCCATAGAACCATAACCCCTCCCTCCCTGCAGGTCCCCATCTCCACTGCAAAATTAGAAACAGATTTTTGTGTGTTTGTGTTTTCTATTGTTGTTGCCATAGTTCTAAGTTCCTACTGGCAATAATGGCAGAAAATAAGCAATAAATGCCATAATCATGCAGGCATACCATCAGGAAAGGAAAAACAAAACAAAACCCCAAAACAAACACAAAGTGATGCACGGAGAACTCATGGCTCACAGAGAGACTGCACCAGTATCTAAAACATCGGTGCTTTGGTAATCAGTACTGGACATCAGTTTCCCTGCTCCCCAAGAATTCACTGCCTCTTTCTCTGATACCATAAGTTATGTTTCCAACTCTTCCTCACCCAAAGTCCATGAGGACTGGGTACGTTGATTCTACTCCAAGCCACGGTGGGCATTCAATCAAGGCCTGGCCAGTCATACCACTTCTTGGCATTGCATCAAAACTGGCCACAGAAAATCCCTCCACTTCTGAGGGACACTGGGGAGTGCCATCTTTTCCCTGAGATTGTTTAGGGACAGAATGCAGGCTTGAGGTTTCTGGAAGCCACATTTTCATCCAAGAGAGGAACCATTCTGCGAATGGACAGGGGAAGGCAGAGCTGAGAAGCAGGAAAGGATTTACTGCCCATGGCTCTGTTTAAATCCTAGAATCAGTCATGCATGAAAGTAGTGCCACCCTTGGAATTCCCAGTTTTATGAACCAATAAATTCCCCATTTTGCCTAATACAGTTTCAGTAGGGTTTCTGTCTCTTGCAATTAACATATTCACAACTAATACATTCTGGTGCAAGCATTTGTAATTCCTTGTTTACAATCTAAGGCAGAAGTAATAATAAATATGTGACTTGGAATTACAGAAGCTTTAAACACCAGTGGTTATATAGTCCTCGTACAAAAAGTTCCCTCCAGCTAGATAAAAAAGAATTTAAACCCAAAATATGACTACTCATATCACATAATTTATTTCATCAGTTAGAACATATAATTGCTCTCAAGCTGTCACATTTTAAGCATAACCTTAGAACCATAAAAAAGTTCATCGCCACGAATCAGTAGAATTCATGCATTTTGCAATTCATGCATTTTAAATGTTTCGTCTATATTTTTCTTTATCACTTGTGTTGAATGGGGTTGCAGTTATGTATTTCTGGCTCCCCAGTTGGAGCCACATCACGCCTCTAACTTCAGCACCCAGGACAGCACCTGGCAAAGAGGAGATGCTCTGTTGGCAGAACAGGATCAAGTGCTAACTGAGAATGTTATAAGCCATCAGGAAGAAAAGTTAAAAGTTAAAGCTGAGCAGCCTACCTCTAATTATTACATCCACACTGTCAGTTAAGAATTTGCCAACATCTGGGGCACTTGGGTGGCTCAGTCGGTTGAGCGCCCTACTCTTGATTTTGGCTCAGGTCATGATCTCAGGGTCATGAGATGGAGCCCCACATTGAGCTCTGAGCTGGGCAGGGAGCCTGCTTAAGATTCTCTCTCTCCCTCTGCCCCACCCCCTCCACTCCCCACTCACACGCACCTGCGAGCTCTCGCTCTAAACAAACAAACAAAAAAAGTGCCAACATCTGCCCATATCGCAATATCCCATCTTCCCAAAGATAGTGTACCGAGGAACTAATATTGATCCAAGGACACATTAACACAGCTACCAATGATATCTTCAAATTTTGCTTCTAAAAGTAGACAGCAGTAATGCCTGAGATGCCAGTGATTTATTTAAATGTGGGGAGGAGAAAAAGATAAAAATGAAAAGTACAAGAGAAAGAGGAAAAAATCATTTGTGAGTAGATAAAAAGAAACACGGAGGAAGCAGGCAAATAGAGGTAAGACTGTAGGTTGATGCCAGTCACCTCCAATTCCTAGGACATAAATTTCATAGCCTCATTACTGCAATTCTTTGGGTCTGCTATTAATTTTAGTCACATGGGCATATGCCATTTTTGATTCAGAACATCACAGATGTCATCATTTCCAGACCTGACCCAACTGTCTAGCCTCTGGTAATTGTTTTCAGTTGCATTAGGAATGAAAAGCTGCATTCAAATCACTATAATGCACCTAACCAATTGGAAAATGGCATAGAAAGAAGAAAACTTCCTCCCTCATGCCTGAAGCATTATCATACTTAGATACTGAAGCATGAGATTTAATTATCATTATTGTTACCTAAGCTTAGCTAGCTGCAAATGAATTCCAAGTTACAGGTACCCAGCCAAGGCGCAAAATTAAGATGCTGTTAGCAGACGTAGTATTAAACAATACAAATGCATACCTTCGTAAGAAAACAGTTCTAATTAAAACAGCCTTGGCCTTGGGGAGACGGGGTGGTAAACAAGAGGAAGTGTGAGGTATTATTTAGAACAAAGATTTTTTTTCCTATTCTATAACCTATTCACATGTTAATTTTAGAATTTTTCTCTTTGTAGTGTAGATATTTATAAAAATGGATTACTCACCCTTAAAAAATATACTGAGATATAAATCTATGACGACCTTGATGGGGCTCACTCTTGAATGTTCTGTTCATTGTTCTGCTTTCAGATTTTTTTCTCACGTATTTTGTAGTTTGTGTTCTGCTGCGTAGCACACAAAAACACATCAGTGTGTCACTGAAGACTTTTAAACACAATGGGTGTGATTATAAAAATGATGCACACTTGGGGGGACATTACTTTTTATCGTGGCATTGGGGATTTCCTATCTTACTGATTCATCCCTAAAAGTGTGTGTACAGAATACAAAGTAAGAGGCAAGTGGGGGGAGAACATAGATACATCTGGCTTTAAAATCCCCCAAATCACATGGAGGTTCTACCACCTCTGGGGGTAAAAAATGACCCTTTCTGACCTGGATGGTTCCTTGACTGACACTTGGATCTCAGCACTAGAAAATCCAACTAGTTTCTCTTGTTATATCTCCATCCCTCCTAAGCAGCCTTTAAATTATTATGGGCAATTAGGGCTCCCTATATATTTGTATGCAGGGAGAAAAATGTGCTGATTAGCACCCATTTGGAAGCCTAGACAGTCACATTTCCCATTGTAAATCAATAATCATGCAATGGGGTTCTTAATATATCACTATATTTATGGGTAAGGGTTCTTGCGTGCAGTCAACAGCAGACGTATTGGATCTGTGAGGGCCACATAAACAAACTTAGATGCTACAAAGCCAAAAGCGAAGCAGCCAGGAAAATGGCTCGATTATACCACCACACTATTCTAGCAAAAGAATCATGGCAGATGCCACTACTTCCTGTGCAGCTATGCATGCTAGAGATTGCATGATACACACACCACCGAAGCTGGCTAGGAAGGACCAGAGTCCTTAGCCACTGTGTTTGCTAACTTCTCTGCACAGGGTAACCTGCACTTGTATAGAGCTCACTTCTCCCCCTTGGTCTTGTGAGCAGTATCTTCTTGGCAGAACACAGGATACAGATGGAACCCTAGCTACAAGGGTCTTTGGAAAACATCATTTTAGTTTTTACTCTCTACAGTTCAGGAAAAAAGCTAGAAGGGGATTGGAATGGGTATTGGGGAAGCCAGTACATAATAGCTTCCTCCAGACTTTCTTGAGTAGAGCCCAGGAAAAGTGGGGAAATTGGCAAGGAAAATATAGGAGGGTAGAGATAGGTCTGTCATGTCTAGGTACAGAGACCCTAAGATAGCCTCAGAGTTTGCCATAGCCCCATAGCCACTTGAAAAAGCCACTAAAATTCCACTGTGTCCATGAAATGGTGTAGACCAGCTCAGTTAGAGAGAAACCAGCAGAGCAACTGAGCAAGAACACAGCTGTGATGAGACTGGATGGATAGATGAGGACCAGACTTCACAAGGGAGACTAATGACAAATGCCATCCTCCCTCACTCCATCCCAAGACAGGCACTACAGGAATGCCTGAGACTTAGAAGCAGCTTTTGGAAAAGGGCAAGAACTCAGAACTAAAAAAAAAAAACATACTGACCTACCTATGGATGACTGAGGTGAACTTTCTGCCACATGGGTAGAAAGTGGAAGGCAAGAAAGAGAAATTACAGCAAATTTAGAGGAATAAAAATCATATTTCTTACACACCGGAGTATACCATCTGATTGAAGCATCATCTACAAAAATGCTGGTTGTAAAGACAACCCTCAGAATGCAACCAATTCCAAAGAATGCATCCATCTCTAGAAGGGTCAGTAATTGCTGGTAGGTGCAATCATTCCCTTGTATTGCCAACGGGTGTTTATTACGCTCTTCTGCAACTGTTGGTTTCCTGTCTACCTTGGAAACGAAGAAAGAGACTGTGTTCTCATCTCTGTGTCTCTAGTGCTGATGTAGCTCCTGGCTTTTTGCAGAGGCTCTTTGTGATTCAGGAGCTCCCTGAGACCACCCAGTACAGTACGTCATTAGAACTCACAGAATTCAGTAAGACTGTTACACTGAGTTATGGTTCATTACAGTGAAAGGATGCAAATTAAGATCAGCAACAGGAAAAGGTACACTGGGCAACGCAGGGTTAGAACTTCTTACTGTCCTCTCCTAGCATAGCTAGACAGTGCTTATTCTCCCATCAGTGACATGTGATGATATGCATGGATACTGCAAACGAGGAAGCTCACCCAAAGCTTGGTGTCCAGAGATTTATTGGACATTGGTCCCATAGACATGATTGACCATCTGCATGGCTGACCTTAGACTCAAATTCCTCTAAAGATGGAGTTAGTATCTTGGGGATCAAGATCTCTGCCATAGATCACCTTGTTAGCATAGACCATCCAGCATGGTCCAAGGTCCCCAGGTAAACAAAGCCATTCTTGTCAGGTTTAGAGGTTACCCCCCAGGAGCAAGGGACAAAGGGCCAAAACTGTGTCTGGGAAAGGTCAATCCTTTACTGCACATATTCAGTGCTTGTGGAAGAAACAGAATGGCTGACTACTGGATGGATGGATGGACGGACGAATGGATGGACACCAATACCAAAATAAATTAAGTATTTTAAATGTCTTTTGCTACTCATGAGCACTTGCATACTCAACTTGCCCCCACAACTCTCAGAAGATTTAGAGGTTGCTTGCTGAGTTGTTCGTGGCATGAGTCCAGCCTTTAATTCCACCCATCAACATATAACATACTTTTCAAGGCTGGGATCACTACTGCCCAAGTGTATTGTACCAGATAATGATGCACAGTCCCCAGTGAATATGCTGACTGGGTGGAGTGGGGGAGTCTGACAGATGAGCAGTTGTTTCTGCTTGATTCTGTGAAATATCAATTGCTATGGGGGAAAACAGATAACACATGGCCAGAAGACAGAATAATCACCCACAAATCCCTGGCTTTTAAACTAAAATCACTGTGAAGGAACAGTGAAGTATGTTTTAAGGAGTTTTAATTCAGCCCTTTTGAACCTGAAGTGGCAGAAATAAGAACTCTGATGTTCATTCACTTGAAAAGCACTGGTTTTCCACTTAACAGACCAGAGTGGTTTGCAAGAGGTGAAAGATGCTGACTTTTCTGCAGGGAGTAGGTGGTGACACCCGGCCAAGAAGACTAAAGGCTCTCTTTGGAAACCCATCTTCAAGCCATCCAGATGCAGAACTGCATTCCATGGATGAAGGTTCAGATGTCACCAGAAAGAGAAACCCTCTGTGTAAGGACAGCCCTTAGGGAACCAAAGCTCCCATCAGACAAATCACTGATACATTAATAAGACACCAGTCTGTTCACTGGAGGGAAATGGCAATCGATTTTCTTTCTAAAACCTGTAAAGTCTCCTTCTTATGTACTTTGTTTCCGAAAGAAGTGCTAAGTTTACAGGTGAGAACAAAACTGTGTGTCTGTGGAAAACCAGGTGACCTCTATGAACGGATAAACCCAAAATATCAATGCCCATGTATTAAGCCACCAGCTCCTGTCTTTCTCCCTCTTCTTTATATTATGCTCATTCCTTCCCCTATCACAACTCCCAAACAACACTGCTCCTATTTTGGCTGCAAATAAACCCTACTAAAGCAGCAGTTCTCAAAGTTCAGGTGTACCCAAACCACCTGGTGGGCTTGCGGAATCACAGATTGATGGACCTAACTCCCATGTTTTCCAACCGTGTAGGCAAGGGTTGTTTCATTTCTAGTAAGTTCCCAGGTGATGCTGATGCAGCTGGTTTGGGGACCACCCTTTGAGAACCAGATTCACCCACTGGAGGCATGAATGGCCTCCCAAGAGAGATGATGCCTTCTTACAAAGTTACAGGAAAACGGACATTGGCATAGTGCTTGAGGCAATCAATCAGGGCCATGGAAGGACACAGAAGGTCATAGAAGGTCATGGAAGACTCAGCCCCATGACTTAGCCTTCTGATTACACCAGGAAGGGGCTGGTGCTCCAGGGACGACTCAAGTCAAGACTGTGCCAGACCATATTGCCATCTATGCTCTGGGTCCACACCATGCTGGAGAAGGAGCCAGCACTCTCTGCATCAGGCTCAAGGGTTGAGAAGGGTTGAGACCTCTCCCCTGATGTCCCACCTGCTAGATTTCTGCTTGCTGTTCTAGAAAGCATGATTAACAAGGACACACACACTGCTACCTCTCCTATTTCTGTGATTTTTTTTTCCTCATCACACAACAGTTTGGTGTGTCGGTTGCCCATTTGCCATTGTCTTAAAAACAACTAGACCTTTAATCCATTTTGAGTTTATTTTGTGTATAAGACTGTGGTCCCACTTCATTCTTTTGTATGTAGCTGTCCAGCTTTCCCAGCACTACACATTCATTATGAATTAAAGGCAACATTAAAATATATGTTAGAGAAAACATTTTTGGAGCAGACAAGATTAACGGGGCAGTAAATTCTACCCTTCTTGTGATTTCATGGTTCTGAATTTCCAGTCTAAATTTTAGATGCATCCAGACACTCATATTGAACAAAGGATGAATGACGAAAATAACAAGAGATACCCAGGTCTTCAAGAAATTCAGCCAACAATATTAATATATACTATCCTCCAGACCTTGGGAAAAGATGAAAAGGGTACAAACATGAACCAGAATAAAACCTAAAAGTCATCATCTGCTGAAGTCTAGAGCTCATACTCAGATAAGTCCTACAATATAAGGTAAAACCTGGAAAATACTGCAAGATTTACAAACTGAAGTTGTAAATTCTGAAAAACAAGAAAGAGATCATATCCAGTTGAGAAGGCCAGAGAAAATTTCTTGAATCAGAAGATATTTGAATTAATCATTAAAAGACATTCCCAGGCTTCACTGGGCACAGAGTCCATCTCTCGGCATCAACAAGAGGACCGTTGTTTTCTGAACACTCTTAACTCACCCGCATGCACTTGAGCAATTTTTTCATTAAACAAGTTGGTATCAAATTGCTTAGATTGATATTATGGAAAGGGAAATAAAATAATGTACTTAACCATCTCTTCTTGAACAAAATAAACCAAAAGAATGCCTAAAAATAAAACTAAAGACAACTAGAGTAAGAGGTGGTCCTTTTGTTAGGAACACACCAGTAGGAGCCAGAAGCATTTGTAAGAGGCAGAAAAGGCTAACGGGGCCCTTACTTCCCTGCCATTTTGTGAATATGCCTATTATCGTAATTATATGTCTGTCTCTCTGAACTAGCTGATATTTTTGAGATCAAGCGTTATGTGCTACGTCAAGGTTTCTCAAAGTTTTGGTTAAAGTGGAGATTCTGATTTTGTAGGTATGGGGTGGGGCCTGAAATATTACATTTCTAACGAGCTCCCAGGTGATGCAGTCCAAACTTTAAGTAGCATGGTCTTACCTCATAGTAGTTTTCTTTTTTAATTCCAGGGGTGTAAAGAATAATTGGAACATAACGTACCCAAAATTGAACAAACACTAGTTTAATGGGAATAGGTAAGCACGGTACTCCTGAATTACTCAAAATTCTTCACTGCAAACAGCAGACACCAATTCTGGCTAATTTCAAAAAGACAGAACCAACTGCAAGGACACTAGGGGTCCACAGGACTAATGAGAGGTTAGGTGTAGGGACGGGGGATGGGGGAGCATTAAAGGCATGGGTGAAGGGGTCTTGGAGCTGGAGCGCTGTAGTCAGAACCTTGTCTCTCAGAGGGCGGGGACTCTACCAATTAACCATGTCTCTTGGTGCCCACTTCATGTTCACGTTCCACGGAAGGACACGAGGTTGGACTGGTTTGGGTCAAGTGCCTGCCCCACACAGGACATGAGCTAGACTTGATCTCATCTCCCTAGACTGTGTCCAATCCATAAGAGATAATTCCAACTAAGGAGTCTGGGCTGCTCTTAGGGAAGGGAAGTCAATGGGACACGGGTGTCCTAGAGGGCACCCATCCTCTCAATTCCAGAGAAATGAAGGGAGGTGAGCAGATTATTAACAGATGCCCTGACTCCGAGCTTTTAAATGAGTTTGTGTGGACCATCCTTAAAATCTTATCATCACTCCAAGAGTTTGTTACAGGGAGTGATACAGAAAAATACAAACCAGACTCCTTAAGTTAGAGCATTGCAATCAATAGGTTTCTAACCTTGGGCAAGTTCTTTAAGCTCTCTGAGTCTGAATAAATGAGGACAATAATTCAGGCTTTAAAACTTGTTGACGAAGTGCCCACCAATGGATGAGTGGATAAACAAAATCTGATGTATTCATACAAGGCAACAGTATTCAGCCTTAGAGGAAGGGAATTCTGACCTACACTCCAACGTGGATGAACCTTGAAAACGTCACACGAGTGAAGTCAGCCAGACACAAAGGGACAGACACCGAACGATTCCACTTCTGTGAGGTCCCCAGAGGGGTTGCAGTCCCAGGGATAAGAAGGAGACGGTGGGTGCCGGAGGCTGGAGGGAAGGGGGCGGTAGGTGCTTACTGGGGACAGAGTTTCGCTTTTGCAAGATGAAAAAGTTCCAGAGATGTTGGTGGTGGTGACTGCATTGCCACGTGAAGGTACTTAATGCCCCTGAGCCGCACGCTTAAAAAGAGGTGGAAGAGTGAATTCTGTTATGTATACCTTAACACAATGAAGAAGAGCTTGTTGAATTAAATGAGAATGTGCGTGTAAGGTAGAAACACTCAAAGCGGGATAGGTCTCCTCTTACTTCTGTGTTCATTTTCTCAGAACAGAGTCCAAGGTCGTTCGTGGTAAACGTTTCCAGTGCCCCCTCAGCACTAGTTCACCTACGTATTCTGCTCTGCGCTGTGCCCTTCAGTGGATCTCGTGGTGAAAACACAAACCGCAGTCAGACACCGTCATGATCTCAAGAACACACTCTCCAGTGGGGATTCGTCCCTCCAGTCCCGGCCAAGACAGGAGCTTCAGCTACAGCTCGTGAGGACCATGGCTCGATCCTCCCCTTTGGGAACTAGCTCAGGTGAGAGAGGGTCCGGGAGGCAGGACATTATCATCTGGAACTGACTACGCTGATGATACACTTTTTCCAAGCCTCAAGGCTTCAGCAGCTATTCCCCTAAGGTGTGAATGGATCCGTTTCTTGTTCCAATACAAAGTCTTCCCTCCTTCTTTCTTCTTTATCACCCAGCTCAGTCAAGCATGAGACAAAGAAGATGGGAGCAAACAGTCCTCATCATCACAGTCCGTCGGAACCAAACATCACTAAAAACCTCAAATTTATGGATATGTGGGCTCTAGTCCTTGGGTTACTAGCAGGTAAGTAATTAATGATGTTAACACAAAAAAACCATTAGAAGGCTGCTCTGTGCATCCATAAGTGAATTACAAGCGTGTTCCTACGATGCATTAGGAAGTAAACAGCTCATAATCAGATCCCTCTGATTAGGTTAAGTACTGACGAAAGTGCATTAGTCTGACATGGCACCAACGATCTGAAAACAGATCGACTGAGGCACCGGTCCAAATCTTTCCCCAGGGAGAAGACTGAGTTCACCTAGATCCAGGAAGAACTGCTGTATTCATTAATTCCCAAGCTCACGGTCTCAGATATACCACAGGAATAAAAAAAAACTCAGTGGGGGAATCCTGACTGAGATTGCTTCAAGAATATTAGAGGGTTCCTCTCTCTGTCTCTCTGTCTCCGTCTCTCTTGCATTTACCATGTATCAGACAGTGTCCAAAGATCTTTATATGTGCTTTATATAATCCTTACAATACCCTACCAGTTGGACGCCATTATCAGCCAGATTGTATTTATTAGGAAACGGAGGCACGGAAAGGAAAACTATCTTGCACAAGCTGGGTCACACCACGCTAGTGTATTTAGCATTAGCAACACCTACCAGCAACGATGGACGAAGGACAGAGTAAGGAAGATGAGCACATCCATTTGCAGAAGGAAAGCTGCAGAACACAGGGCAGGCTGTGGTCCATGACCTCAGCAGGAAAACTCAACACCAGAGCTCTTGAGTGTCCTATAGGATAGCCGTGAACTTAGGCACAAGTAACAACAATGCAGCTAGAGTGGCTTAACCAAAGAGGCATTTATTTTCCCCAAAAACAGAATGTCCAGAATCAAGCTATTTCTGACATGGTTTCAATAGCTCAGCAATTTCCAGGCCAGAATGAGTCATCCCAGCTGTAAAGGGGCTGGAAGGAGTAGGTGAAAGCTTTGTTGTGAATGGATGGCCTGGATTAACCAGAGGAAGATAATGAGACGGCTGATGGCCAACAGGGTCAGATGCAATCCCCCTGCTATGCTCCCTCTTGTAGAAACAATTCTCATCCTGGAGATTCGATTCCAATCACATCTCTACAATACTTTGACTGTTGTGAACTATAGGACAGAATTCTGCTGGGAAGGAGCAGAACTTAACCAAATGTCTACGGGGTCCCGGGGGATAGAGGAAAGGAGCAAACAGACTGGGAGGTGCTGTGGAAAACTGGGTAGAACATGCAGATGCAGATGTTCCCTGGACACATGGCGGAAGCGCTCAGCACAAGGACGTCATGACCATGCACGCCAAGCATCCTGGGTCTGCTGGGATTGCCAAGGATAACAGACATGTGGACTTTATGTGACATATCTTGTAAAAGGCTGGTATTGTCTGATTTTTAATGTACAAGGCAAACTCACTTATATTTGATCTGACCATCTTCCATCTCTAACAGCTGACCCAATCAATACCACCACCCTAGCCTTGCACCCTGTGGTTTTGCTCTCTCCCAATCAGAATCACATCTGAGTAAATGTGTGTGGATCTAAGGCAATCACGATTTTCCCCGATATTGCCTAAAGGCTTATCATACGACAATACAATGGCTACTATGAGGCTGGACATCCACCCGCCAACACAGTCAGAACACAACAGAGATGTGTGGATTGTGTCTGCGAAGGAATCTCTGACCAATTTCACTTCAAGGTGGATCTGGGGGGTCCGAAGTAACCCCAGCATCAGAGTCATATCTGCAGATATCTGACCTGTTGGGATCAGCAGGTGAGATTTAAGTCAAAGGTTGCAAAAGAATGGCTCACAGTTCCTCACCACAAATAAAGTTTCATTTGGCCCACAAATAGTTTAATTTGTAATGACATTTAAGTTAAAAAAACTTTCCTTATAAATCTCTGTATGTGAGCTTCTCAGAAAGAACAAAGGACTCTGAGACTATAGACCTGGCTCCTCAACCCCAGCCCCCGGGACATAACTGGCCCCCTT
Source organism: Leptonychotes weddellii (assembly GCF_054177405.1). Lineage (NCBI taxonomy): Eukaryota > Metazoa > Chordata > Mammalia > Carnivora > Phocidae > Leptonychotes > Leptonychotes weddellii. The sequence goes on from NC_138381.1 coordinate 79,787,446, forward strand.
CTGACATTCCCTGGACCCGGAAGGCATGGAAGTTTGCAGGGAGGTGATGAAGAGAGATCAATGCTACTAGAGCAGAAGAAGCAAACAAACAAGAAATTAGAAAATACGTGGCTAAGGCCACCTCTCCTCCACCCCTTTGTTTGGTGGGTAGATATTCAAAAAGCACTGAAACTTGAATTTCACTGCAAATGGGATAGACATGTGCTGGGACTCGCTCACTGAAGGAGGTCACAGTGGCCTTCAGCCGGTCCACACGCATCTCAGCCTTACAACTCCGTCTCTGGCTGACCCCACACCGAGGGGAGAGGTGAGGGAGCCGGAGGAGGTACGGAAATCGCCCCAAGGTGGACTCAATGGTGAGGGGCCTTTGGGCTTCCTTCTCTGTGAGGGGACGCAAGAGATCTGCTTCTGTTTGCTTATGTAAGGCAGACAACGTGATGGAGGATGCTGTCTTCTGCTGTTGTCTTCACCCACATCATTCACTTACTGGGTTCCTTCACGTCCCCCAAAGCACCGGGGCTGAAACCAAGCAACTGCATTTTGCAGACCCCTTCCTCCAGAATTCCAGAGGCAATCTTCGCGTTGCCGCCCCAACGCACTTGTGTGGTATCCGGCAAGGAGGCGGGGGACCGCGGCCGTTCCTCTCACAGCGGGGACACATCCACCATGTGGCGGGGGTGGAACTGTGGTGGTGTTCACATCCCCTGCATGGACCCTCCGGAGAAATGCTGAGAGCTACAACATCAGCATTCCTGTCTCGGGCAGCAGACGCAGCTTCCGCACCGTCTGGGCCCCTACTGTGGACGCACAGCTGAAAACCTTTCGGCGATTTGGTGAGCCCCTCATTTCCTCTGTTAAATACCTTTCTGCTCAAGAACCCAGAGTGGTCTGTGTGCCCAAAGCCTAACTGATCAGCAGCTGGGGTGTGAGAGAACAGGCCTGAGCAAGCAGGGCCACAGGGACTCGGAAAAGGACGACAGTCCTGATGGAGATGGATCCCCAAGCCTGGGCCCAACACGAAGATCCAGGGAAGAGACGATGGCAGCCAGGCTGTGCCTGATCACAGGGAACAAGGGTGGAGCTCGGGGCTGGACTAGGACACAAGGCGGGAAGGACCTTCGGCAAGCCCGCCGGGCTGAGCTGCAGAGCTCCTTACAAACACCCACGAGCAGCCCACGGCGCAGGAGGGGCCGAGCCTGAGGACCATGGGTGTGGCACCAAAACCCAGAGTGCACACTGGTGGAGGGAAGCGGGCGCCAGCCATCAGGCACCCGGAGATCTTCCGTTCTCAAGGCTAACACAGAAAACGAAGAATGGGTAAGACTGACAGAATCTAGGAAGGGAGTTTCAAGCCGCCAGACTCGGGTGAGTGAGGTTCATTAACGGGCAGGCCTTCCTCCACCCGGGCAGCGGAGTCGTGGGCACCGGCCTCAGAGTCGGCCCCACCTCCCTGAACCCCACGCCTCTGGCGGTGGCTTGCGAAGCGGACCGGCGATTTTTCAAATCCCAGGTCTGATCCTTCCGATGCCTCCTAGCGCTACAGCCTTGGGGAAGTCACCTTACCTCCCGCTGCGTGAATGTCCCAACCCGAGGCAAGGCAGAAGCTGCACCTACATGAAGTGCTGTTATGAGGACCACAGACAGAGCTGGGGATGCACCTCACACCGTGCCTGCAGGTGGCGGAGTTTAAATGGGATAAAACAATGAGAAGTCCACACGCGCAAAGTAGCACACAGACACCATGGCCATTTTCCACTGGGTTTTCGAAAGACCATATGTCATCTGTTAGTCTTTGGACCCGTAACTGCGAGGTTATTTTTTCATAAAAATATCTACAGATATTTCTAAAGAAAGCAAAAAATCAATCAATAAATAAAATCATAATCAAGCTAGAGCATTCAAGCTTTCAACGTCAACAGCACTGGAGGCGATGGGAACTCTACGCCCCCAGGAAATGCACCCGACGTGAGTGTTCATTCAACAGAAGACTGTTGATCCATTCTGTACTGGTCCACGTTCTCTCTCATGGTCTGGCAAATGTTTTCTGTAAAGGGCCAAGCGGTCAGTATTTTTGGCTTTGCGGGCTGTATGGTCTCTCTTGCAAATACACAATCGTATTCAAGCTAAACTCAGCTGCATAAGAGAGAAGCCACACGGGGAGAATCAAATTTCTTACAATCTTTGTAGCGTCAGTGATAATTAAAGTCAACATAGTTTCAGAATTTTTTAAAATACGTGCACGCGCACACACACACGTACACACACGTGCTAGGACAGAATATACCTGTGACCACGCTGAGATTCGCTCGTGAACGTGGCGCCCTGATAAGGGGCAAGGTTCACGTCACCACGATGCCAACATCACACCCTGCACAGGACTCCACAGAGATTAAGAGTATGTTCCGGAATGTCCTTGCCCACGCAGGACTTACCACCTCATTAAATATGGAAACACTTAGCCAATTTCCCTACGTTTAGCTAATTTTCTGAAGTGCTTCTATTCTTTTTTTTTTTTTTAATTTCCAGGTTTCCAGATTATTTTTTTTTATTTTCTTTTTTTTTTTATTCTTATGTTAATCCCCATACATTACATCATTAGTTTTAGATGAAGTGTTCCATGATTCATTGTTTGTGCATAACACCCAGTGCTCCATGCAGAATGTGCCCTCCTCAATACCCACCACCAGGCTAACCCATCCTCCCACCCCCCCCCCTCTAGAACCCTCAGTTTGTTTTTCAGAGTCCATCGTCTCT
>NC_138381.1:79790699-79834453 GCF_054177405.1 Leptonychotes weddellii
TTTTTTATTCTTATGTTAATCCCCATACATTACATCATTAGTTTTAGATGAAGTGTTCCATGATTCATTGTTTGTGCATAACACCCAGTGCTCCATGCAGAATGTGCCCTCCTCAATACCCACCACCAGGCTAACCCATCCTCCCACCCCCCCCCCTCTAGAACCCTCAGTTTGTTTTTCAGAGTCCATCGTCTCTCATGGTTCATCTACCCCTCCGATTTCCCCCGCTTCATTCTTCCCCTCCCGCTACCTTCTTCTTCTTCTTTTTTTTTTTCTTAACATATATTGCATTATTTGTTTTAGAGGTACAGATCTGAGATTCAACAGTCCTGTGAAGTGCTCCTATTCTTAAGGCATTCATTTGTCTTGGGTTATCCACCCCTCCTCCCCCACCCATTTGATTTCTTAACTTTGGCCAAATTGCCTTCATTTAAACTCAATTAACTTTTGAAAGGAAAGGTATCACCTTAATACCATTTGCTGAACTAAATTCCCTTCATGTTCCCATTACAAATTCCTGTTTTCGGTGTTTTAAATATGAGGATCATCTGACATTTGGTTTAAAGGTTTCAATCAGTACTGTTAATGGAACTCGTTAAACAACCTTCTTTGACTCAATCTGAGTTTCAGTAATCATTTCCTTCTTCACTTAAACACCAGGAGGAATTTCTTTCTTAAAGAACATTTCATCTTACAATTGAGCGCACCTGCCCTAGCAGGAAAAGGACATTTACAACACAAAAACCAGAATTCCTCTCCAGAAAGGCACCTAGAATCAGTGGTACCAGAGTAAAGTACCCTGAAATGGCCCCAAACAACCCATTCCGAGTCACCAGTGTTTCTAGTCTACACAAACTTATTTCTGTTTTTGTCCCAAAACCTGCTCTTCCTACCAGAGCCGTCTGTCAAGTTTCTGGGGGCATCTTCGACTCTGTCCTTTCTTTCCATGTCACAACCAACCCACCAGCAAATGCTGGTAACTCAACCTTTGGGGCTCACCTGGCACCCAGCCACCTGGCACCACTGCCCCTGCCAGCACCCTGGACAAGCCAGTCAGACTGTTGTAGGAAGGGCACCCTTCCGTCTGTTCTCTACGCTGTCCCACTCTCCCCCTTCCAGTCTGTTCTCTACACAGGAGCCAAGGACATCCTCCCGAAGTGTGTCAGGCCAAGTCACCGCCCAGATCCAAGCCAACCACGGCTTTCCATATTGCTCAAGGTGAAGGTCGAAGTCAGGGTCAAAGTCCCTCCTGTGGTCCCTCTGGCCCCTGGTGTTCCTGGCCATCCCTACTTCCCTGAACACCTGTCTTCAGTCGCTCCTCTCCGTCCAGCCCACCTGCCACCTTGCTTTCTGGAAGGCGCCAAGCATACGCCATTCTCAAGGCCTATCACCACTTCTTCCTCTGCCCAAAGCGCTCTGACCCCACCGTCCTCTTCCTGCCAGCTCCACTCATCCCAGAGGCCTTCCCCACCAAGCAACGAGGAGCAGCCGCCTCCCTTAGGTGCCCCCTGACCTCTTCTGCTGCCGTGTTGTCTCCGGAGTCCTGAGCACCGCCGTGGTGTGAAACACACCCACCTCTTCTTTCCCCGTCCCTCCACGGGAACACAGGTTTCACGAAGCTGGGGCTGGGTCTGTTTGTGCGCCGTTATAGCCCTATTGGCCACAACCGTGTGCTTGGCACGCTGTCCGTGATAACAAATGTTTGAGGCGCATCCACGTCTGCTCTCTGCTTCAGCATCCTAATGGAGTAAGCCAAAGCCGAGAGCATGCTGACGGGTCCTGGCACTGTTCTCAGTGTTTTATTTTTTTTTTTTAAAGATTTTATTTATTTGACAGAGAGAGACAAAGTGAGAGAGGGAACACAAGCAAGGGGAGAGGGAGAGGGAGAAGCAGGCTTCCCGTGGAGCAGGGAGCCCGATGCGGGGCTCGATCCCAGGACCCTGGGATCATGACCTGAGCCGAAGGCAGACGCTTTTTTTTTTTTTTTTTAAAGATTTTATTTATTTATTTGAGACAGAGAGAATGAGAGAGACAGAGAGCACATAAGAGGGGGGAGGGTCAGAGGGAGAAGCAGGCTCCCCGCCAAGCAGGGAGCCCGATGCAGGACTCGATCCAGGGACTCCAGGATCATGACCTGAGCCGAAGGCAGTCGCTTAACCAACTGAGCCACCCAGGCGCCCCCGAAGGCAGACGCTTAACGACTGAGCCACCCAGGCGCCCCTGTTCTCAGTGTTTTAAAGATTAGCGCATTAAATCTTCCAACCATGGGAGGTAGGTTCTATCATTATTCCATATTACCAAGGAAGAGTTCGAGGCACAGAGAGGCACAGGAACCTCCCAAGGACACCCAGCGACTTGGCAGAGGCAAGCGTGGACAGCGGGTGGTCTGGTCCAGAGCCCCTGTGTGTAAGCATCACCCACAGCCACTCATACTTAGCGCTGTTCCTTAATTTATTAAATAATTAATGTATCTTTGTCTGTCCTATGGTCCATTCTCTACCCAGAACCTACTGGGCTTTTTTGTTAAAGAAGATGGGGCCCCTCTCTGACTTAAAACCCTCAAATGTTGCCTGTCCTCAGAGGCAACTACTCCTTCTCTCAGAAAGAGATTCATCAGGTCCACGGGCCAACTCTCTCTTCCTAGACACACACATAACAGACTCCAGCGAAGGTGGAAATGTTTGGAACGAGAAAGGATGATGGGCTAACCCACAGCCTGTGGGAGCCTACTAGCCTCCCGTAATGAGAGAGACACAGCTGTGCTCCCACAGGCTTGGGGACCCATGTGAGAAACCACGACAAGAAATCCACAAATGCATTACAAAGGGCCAGGACAGTGGGCTTCTGTGGAGTTGCAAGCATACAGGAGGGGCTCCACAGGCAAATGTCGGGGCCAGCAGGAAATCCATGAATATCCAACATATAATGCGGGAAATTGAAAGTGGATAAATTTGGGAGAAAGAGTATCTAGGAAAAGGTTCAAGAGTCAGAAATAAATGGCACTCTGATGCCCCACATCCTGCATCCTAGGCTAGATGCAACTTTTCTAAATATAGAAAACCCCCAACTAACCCGGCACCTGCCTCAAGGGGGCCAGGGTCCTTGACGACCCATAACCCTATCAGCTAATAGGGCTTTCTTCTCCGAACTCCTTTGCTAAACGTTCTTATAACTATCCCAAACCCATCCCTCTTTCCATAAGTGGAGACACGCCTGCTTGATCTCCCCAGCACCCCTGCCTTATCCGGGGGGCCGTCCATCATGGTGCCCCACCCGCTAGGCACAGATAGACAAACCCATCTCCGCTGCCGGGGTACGGGGTAAACCAGGCTTTGGCCAGCAGTGGAATAAAAGTCAGGCTGAGCAGGCACCTTCCCTGGCCGCACGATGCCGCGAAATTTCATCTGCAGCAGAGGAAAACGTAACACACAGGAAATCAGAGCCGAGAGGAGGGGAGGGAGGAGACGGAGAGAGACCGCTTATTCTCAATCACTAAACCATGGCGCTAGTGCCCAACATTTTGTCAACTTTCAAGGAAAAGACACAAAAACATAATATTCCCCAAACAAGTGACTCTCCTTTTAAGCTGCTTTCACTTTTTAAAAATTGTTCTTTCCTACCCTGAGAACCTACACTCCAAAAGGGTGTGCGCATGCGTGTGTGCATGTGTGTGTGTGATCTACACACCCAGAGGAGCCGGGAAAGGTAAAGCAAAAGCTGAGAAGCCGAAGCTCTGTCTCCAGGATCAAAACGCTCACACGAGTCTGGTCTCCCCAGCAAGGAGCGCTCACGGTTCCAAACCGACATGATCCTTACAGTGTGCAGATCGCTCCAGCCCACGGACCAGCAAAGCAATTACTGTGTCTCTGACAGTTAGCATGGAGGAGATTGGCAACACTTTAGAAATACCCGACAAAGGCAAGGTATTTCAAAGAAAGCCCCACACAGTAGTCGCATTATTTAAAGACAGGATTTAGGGGCGCCTGGGTGGCTCAGTCGTTAAGCATCTGCCTTTGGCTCAGGTCATGATCCCAGGTTCCTGGGATCGAGCCCCGCATCGGGCTCCCTGCTCCGCGGGAAGCCTGCTTCTCCCTCTCCCACTCCCCCTGCTTGTGTTCCCTCTCTCACTGTGTCTCTCTCTGTCAAATAAGTAAATAAAATCTTTTAAATAAATAAATAATTAATTAATTAAAAAAAATAAAAGCACAAAAAATTACATTGTACAATCTCAATAATAAAAAAAACTACATGGATAGAACAAGGGGCCATGAAAACATTAATTGTACTCATCTTTGGGTGGTAGGATGACTTAGTTTCAAAATATATTTTTACAGGGGCACCTGGGTGGCTCAGTCCTTAAGCATCTGCCTTCGGCTCAGGTCATGATCCCAGGGTCCTGGGATCGAGCCCCACATTGGACTCCCTGCTCAGCGGGAAGCCTGCTTCTCCCTCTCCCACTCCCCATGCTTGTGTTCCTGCTCTCTATGTGTCTCTCTCTATCAAATAAATAAATAAAATCTTTAAAAAAATAAAATAAAATAAAGACAGGATTTATTACCTTCAACACAATTAGATACTTTACACCCACAGGAATTTTGTACCCCCTACCCCACCAACCCAGCCTGTGAGGCTGCATTTAAGAACACCCACTCAGAGGGGGTATCTGAAGTCTCAATTTCGGCTGTTTAAAGATGATTGCTCTTGTTGCAAATTACATAAATAACTCCCAACTTTAAACAATTTAACTTGGAGAACTCTTCAAATGCAGGTTGAAAGTATGTAATTCATGGTAGCAGCCGATGCTCCCTGGCTATTATAAACTTAGCAACGAACGCTTGTTTTCCAATTGTGTTTCCTGGAACACTGGTTTCTAATGGAATTTTAATCAGTGTTAAGCTGAAAACAAAAAAGCTCCACGGTCTATTAATTTGGAGAAACCCTGGGCTGTAGAAAGCTCAGCAGGTTTCCCGTCTGCCTGAGTTCACAGGGGCTCTTTGGTCCAGGCTTTGTGAAGCTCCAGGAGGAAGGCAGGGGAGGTAATGCTCTCCAAACGCGTCTAACGATGACCCATGTCTGGAATGCATGCGGTCCCCCAAACGACTAGAATACCAACGCCCAGCAGCTTCAGGAAACCCTGACCAGGGAAGGAACAGCGTTTGCGGTTTACACGAAGCATGAGGACTTGCTGAGCTTCCAAAGGGCAGCTCGCCCCTAGAGAGGGCAGCGGATCCTGCAGGAGGCAGGGAGGACGATGCAGACACAGTCCGTTCAGCCCCTGGGTGTCACTGGAGGTCTTCCCATCACGAACAAAGTTCATCCGCAGGCTAAGAGGCTTGTCCAGCATACCTGGACTTTTCCTTCACTTGACAAGCATAGAGTGAGCACCTACTATGTGTCAGGAATGTTACTGGGCTTTGGGGATGCAGCAGGAAACAAGAGGGACAGAGTACCCCCCCCACCCGTGGGACTCGCCATCCAACTGGGGAAACAGACAACGGACAAGTGCATGAATACACAGGCAAGGTACCTGCAGGTGATCAGCGCTGCTTAGGAAAAACAGAGCAGGAGGATGTTCAGTGTGACGGCCACATCCTTGTTCCTCCTCTCATCTGGGGGTGACCTTGATCATGCACTTCATGTTGTTTTCAGAATACAGCCAAAATTCCTCACCACTGACACGTCCCGTGCAGCCTCATTCCTATACACTGCCGTTCTTGCCAGTCTTCCCTCTCACACACACACACACACACACACACTCTCTCTCTCCCTCCAGCCCTCCCTCGGCTCCGACCAAACCCAAAGGATCCATGACCTTGGACGCAAACCTGCGATGGTGTATCATCCCTCAACACAGTCACCGTAGGGGAGGAGGCTGATGTTTTTGGTGATGCACCAGATGACACAATTTGGCTCGCGTGTAGGACCCATTTTTTATAAAAATATGAGCACATATAGTTGAATTTGTGAAGTTAAATACTCATTTGGAAAAGTACACTATATTCTTGAAGAACGAGATTTGTTTCTGTTATCTTTGGATTTACATAGTGATTGCAAAGAAGCTGTGCACATAGCAGGCAGTTGATACAGATTTGCTGGGTGGCTGGTTAAATAGTTTTTTAAAAAGTGGCATATTTGGATACATAGCAAGTGCACGAAAAGCTGTTGCATCTGGTCCCTGCATGCAGATTTCCCAGATGTCCCGGCTGGCCCGGGAGCCCCGGTTTGCTTCCGTCGCCTGGATGTAATCGTGGGTGCCGTCCATTTTCAATTTAAACGTGTTCCAGTTTGGAACTCAGATTACATGTGGCATGTGTGTGTTTGAGAAAAACAGACAGATGGGCACAGTGGGACCGAGTGGTTTAAGACTGGAGTTCAGGGCAGCTAGACACAGAGAAGGCAAAAGAAAAGAGAAAAACCACATGGCAAAGATTCTGAAGACATCCTGCAATCAGACAGGGTAACAAGGAAAGTGAGGATTCCAGAACCCGTGCGTTCCTTGCACAGATGGGTCTTAGAAAACACAGAGGGGTCGGAGCCTGGCCTGGGTCGCACGGAAAGAAGATCTCCTGGAACACGTCCCCGGAGGAAGACCCGAATCGCAGAGGCGAAGCCTGCAGAGACGCAGTGGTCAGGGGGACCCCACGAGCGTCGTTGGACCAGGCATTGTGGTGATCACAGTGGGGTGCAGTAGTCATTGGGGGGGGGAGCTCCAGACCGGCTGTGACATGCTGAGCACACAGTACATCCCCGCAGGATTATTGTTCTTCATCCTCACAATGACTCGGGGCTGGAAGGAGGCACTGTCATTATTGTGACATTATTTCCATTTTGTAGGCATGACTATGGGGGGCTCCGGCATGGTGACCCACTTGCCCAAAGCCACCTGAGTAGGAGGTGTGACCGCAGAGCCCTCTTTCCTCAGGGCTACTGTGAACTCCCTCCTTCTTCCATGCTCAGGCACCCCTGGGAACAATTACAGAGTTGTGCACAAAAGCTGTGTACCATCCCGAGACCTTCGGTCGAGCCTGTCTCATAAAAAGAGCGGAAAGCAGCAAAATGCAACCAAAAGAGTAAAGCTTCATTTGACCATCAAGAGAAGGGGCAGAAAGGATCCCGAGATGCTCGCCCTGCAAACCTCCCAGACAGCGGAAGAGACGGACGCAGACATGGCTTTGGAAACACCCAGCACCCCAACGAATGCATGTCTTAGGAGGGATGACAGGGTAAGTTCCGAGTGTCCACCCCAGGAAACCTCGGAAGTCCTCAGTGGAGTGGGGAGACATTGCATGATGGATGATCTCCGCTGATGCGTCCAGCAAATTCTTCTTAGCTGGGAAAAGATCATTTGGAGACAAAATGAGATGTCAGGATTCTGCAAAGTCTCTCCTCTCAGACAAATGAAATCTTCACTGAGGAGCTGCCGGACTGCTCATGTCATTTTGATGGACAAGCAGAGGGATGCAGAGTGGACGAGCCCCGGGTACCCCGGGGAGGGGCAGGACCCCTTGCTAACGGGTTGTCAAGGCGACTAACTCCTAAACCCTGGAAAAGCCAGTAGATGCCCACATTTATCACACGGGAACTCTAAAATTTAAGATGATTAACTCCCTATTCCAGGAATAACCACGGACGAAAGGAAACACGTGAAGATGTTTGCTACAGCATTGTTCACAGCAACAGAGCCCGACGCACGTCCTCAGTGCTCGGGAAGTGGCCACAGACACCCTGGTGCTTACTCGCAAGAGACTATTCACGGGTCCTGAAAACTGTAATTAAGAATTAATTTCGCACGCTGAGCAATGGTGACCCAAACGGAAAAGGCCCGCCCACAGCGGCCAAGGACTGAAAGAAGGAGGACACAGGACAGGTGCTCAGACAGAGTGGTAGGATCGGAGGCTTTATTTTGTTCTCCCTTAATGCTTTTTAGGCAAAAAAAAAAAAAAATGAAGAAAAGAGAAATATTATGTTCATCTCTAATGATACTAATCCTCAGTTCAAAATTCATTAATGCTCCTCTGTTTTTCCCTCTTCCTGCAGACTGGACCTCATCGTGGAAAGTCGGCCTTCGAGACCCACCAGGACAAGGAGCCCATCCCTGTCTCAGGGTGCGTCCTGCATCCATCCTAGGGGTACCGCATCCCCCGTGGGGAGCCTGAGGCCGCCAGACAAGGCTCCCACTCCGGCCACATCGCTGCCCGCCCCGCCCCCGCCCCCCGCCCCGGGGAAGTCACCACATCTGTGTTCTTCTCCACTCCCGGCTACGGAAACCTCATGAAACCTTCCAAGATGATCTCGAGACTCTGTTCCACGATCTCACTCTCCCGTTACTGCCTTGTCAACAGCGAGCGTCACTCTTCTGTCCTTAGCCTCAGCGACGCGGGGGCATGCTCCACACGCTCTGCTCTTCTCCGCCGTCTGATCGTCCCCTGCCCCTGAGCACACCACAAACCCCACGGCCTCACTGGATTCACCCTCAATCCCACACTGGGGAGGTAGGAGCCTGGCTATGATACCAGGTTTCTGTACCCAGTGCTCCTGAAATTTCAATTTTAAGGGAGCGGTCACCTGCCCTCCAAACTGGGGCAACAAAATCCACTTTGCCAGCACATCCCAGATAAAGCAAAACTGTGAGCATCTTCCCCACAGGTTTTGGCTGCCTGTCCCAATGTCCTGTGACACTTACGCATTATGGATCAACCATCTACGGCTATTCTGAAAACAGGCCAACCCAAAGTTTTCAGAAGTCACCAAGTCTCTAGCTGTTACAAAAAGCGTTTACGTATTTAAATGGAAGAAAGAATTTAAAGCCTCTGATCTGAGTGCTGTCCAAATTTGGGTGCATGTTGGAGCCCGGCAGGAGCGACCTGATCTGTGACTCAAGCGGCCAGAAAGCACTGGCCGATGCCACGCAGCAGGCAAACTCATGACATCGCTCACGTCCCTCGTCTGAGAAGGAACAGGGATTGAGAGCTCAGCGAACACAGAACCGCTGGTATTTCTTCCTATGAATTAATCCCCCTTTGAGGTCCAGGGGAGCAGAATTAACAGCCTGAGTCTTCCCCAACTGGATTCATTCTACCAGCAACTTGGGAATTTAAGTATATCTGAATGACATCACGGATGTGGCGGGAGGGTGATGGATGAGAGGGGCCGCCCGCGACCCCGCCTGCACGCGGGCTGTCAGGACCCATCCTGCCCGCCATCCGTCTCCCGCTCAGCCACCCGGCCCAACAGCCTCCCTTCATATTGTTTTATTTTCTTATTGCCCGGGAACCATGAATGTGTGCCTCACAGGGAACTCAGAAGCAATAGAAAATGCAAACTCAGTGGCTTTGGAGGCTTTTGCCCCCCAAACTTAAAAATAGTCAGCCAAAAGCAGTTAAGCCAATAACTTTTGAGACTCGAGCTCCCGTCTAAGCTAATACAACAATATTGGAGGGGAAAAAAAGGCGGCAACCTTCCCCACTAGGACCTAGGTCTCTGCTCCAGAAGAAGCAATGAGCCCTTGCTGAAACTCTTCCGATGGTCAAAACAGTGTATGCAGCCCATGGGCACAGCCATGGGCCCCCTCCCCGACCCCTGCGGGTATGAGGACCTGCTTGTCTCCAGGGGCCGGCACCCGGTGCTCGGCTCCAAGCCTGGTGAGCTGCAGGTGCACATGGAACCTTCCAGAGCCCCGCACATTTACGACTTCTGAATGTACTCAAGAATCTGCACGACTTCCTTCTTATCGAAATCCTGGCAACAATCCCGTGCTTCTTCCATCTTTCTCGGACTATCCTGAACAATCCCAGAGATCATTTTGTGTCTAAATGAAAGTGTCAGGGACAAAGAACCCACCATCTTTACACATCAGGGTTTGAATAGTTTATTCAAAAAGTTCCATCAAGGTATTTTGTTTTATAGGAAGAGCTGTATCATTTTTTTTTGCCTTCTTAGTATTTTCTGGGATTTCTCATTAAGATTTTTTTTTAAAGGTTTTGCCTTTTTAAAAATTTGTGTTATGGTTTCATTAAAACTTAGGAGGTTATGAAAATAATTTTAAGTCACTAATCTCTGCTTTGCAGTTTATTCACTTATAACTGTTATGCCCTTTAGGGGACAGAAACCACATCTGTGTAAGAAGGTTTACCTTTGGGGCTGTATATACCGTCCTTTACTGAAATGTCTTGAAGTTCCCAGACCAACTCCACAACTGGACTCAAACACAACTGCATTGTTAGCATTTCCATATGCATATAGTGTATCTTTAATTACAAAAAGAGAACATTTTTAAACGTTACGTGTAATTGCAATATACTCCTCTTCCATCCCAGTCCCAGCAACTGTGAACACTGCTGTGGGGTCTCTCCCTTATCTGCCCTTAAAAATGTTTGGGGCTGAAGTCTTGAGTAATGAGGCTCGCTGCACACTGCCAACTGCCCATGTCTCTCTCTCTCTCTCTCACTCTCTCTGTCTTTCCCTCTATCTCTGTCTCTGTCTCTCTCAACCCAGTGTCTGCAGCCTCTATAATGAGGTAGCCCTCACACAAAGGCGCATGGCGGAGAGTTGAAGGCAGACTGGTGAAGCTGGGAGGGCTGCGAGGAAAGGGAGGAAGTGGCCCCGTGAGCCGGCCCCGCTCCGCGACCCGACATCCTAACGCCCCGATTCACAGCGAGCCCTTCACACCCGCAAACACCCTTCTACACCCTTCCCTCGGCCAAGCACCAGGGCCATGGAGGCCATCAGTGAACAGACAGGTGCTTGGTGTTAACTGGATGGCCGAGTGCCCCCACCTCTCAGCCAAAGCCAGTTTTAGATCCCGAGAGGCAGAGACGTCAGTTAAGAATTTAGAGAAGTCATCTGTCAAAGTCGCTGTGGCCCAGATTCCTTCGATGTCCCCTGGAGCCTCCCGGGAGAGCAGTCCATTCCTGTTTGCAGGTGCAGGTGTGAGAGAGAAAGAGACACAGAGAGAGAGAGAGGGAGAGGAAGAGGACGGTGCCCGGGCGGAGCTCGAACATCAGACGTCAGGACTGGACCTGCTTTTCTGCAGAGTGACTTGTCCTCTCCACGTTCTGATGGCTGAAGTCTGTGTGAAGATTTAGTACCAACACGGATGGGACAGGCACCAAGACACCTGCATGCTAGGGCTCCCCTGCCACAGAATGTCTCCAGAAATGCCCCCGGACGCTGCTATGGAGGCTGGCTCACGCAGAACGCTCCCGCGTATCCCCACAGGTGCTCCTCAGCAGGACACGGACTCGCGTGTACACGCATACACGGGCAAGCTTCCGAAGCAAAGGAGACTCGGGGGAATCATCTCACAGCTTTGGATAAAATCCTAACATCACCCAACAGCTGATTTTCCCAAAAAGCTTTTAATTTCCTAAAATAGTCCCTTTTTTGGTCAACTGTGTTCCCTATTACAAGTAACTGCAACGTTTTTCAATTACTCTTATTGTATCCAGAGCCACACTTTTTCTCTAAAATTTACACTGAAAAGCAAATTTGTGAACCTACCTTTGTAGGTATTTGTCTTGGATTTGTCTTGGATCTCGTAAGTGGATTCCTTGAATACGCAAGGAAGGTCATTAAGAGATTTGGGGGTTTTTTCCTATAAGAAATCCATGGGCTAAACTGATGGTTGCTCTCTAACTCACTTTTCAAACAGTACCTAAACGTTCAAGTTATCAGGTTTGCCCATTTTGTACCGGGAACAGGTCCGAGTCCTCTACCCAAGACCAGGAGGACCTTATTGCCCCTGGGCCTGGCCAAACCTCACCAAGCTTCTCCCATTCCCACCGGACCTCTGCCCACCAACCTTCACAAGATCCACATGGCCTAAACACAGAGGACCCCCCTCCTTCTCCTAGAGCATTTACTTTAGAAAACTTGCCGTTGTGGGGTTCCTGGGTTGCTCAGTCGGTGAAGCATCTGCCTTCCGCTCAGGTCATGATCTCTGGGTCCTGGGATCGAGTCCCCCGTCCGGCTCCCTGCTCAGCAGGAAGTCTGTTTCTCTCTCATCCTCTGCCCCTCCCCTGCTTGTGCTCTCTCTCTCGTTTTCTCTCAGATAAATAAATAAAATCTTTAAAAAAATAAAAATAAAACCTCTGGCCAGATTTTCAGCCCTAGAGGGTCCTTCTCAGGACCTAGGAACCACCCTTTTTGAAATGTAACCACCAAGAGAGGCTCCTATCCATCTCCTGGTCTCTGTGGGAGGAATAGGGCCTGACTTGGGTGGGAACCCTGCTCTAACTTGTTTATCTCCCTCCTGTCCTGAAGACAGGAGGAAGTTCACGTTTCCTCTGGGGAAAGCCAATTAGCAGATACAGATGGAGGACGAGTCCCTGCATCCCAGCTCTTAAAAACTCCTCGACCCTCCTTGAGTGGAGCTGAGCTCAGCCTGGGCTCTGGCCTCCCTCCCCTGGCTCAGCAGCCTTGAATAACGTCTTCCTTGCTGGATTAACTTCATCCAGTGCAATGTTTTCCTTTGGTGCCTTTATTAGTTCATTGCTTCGCACAACAAAATTGTGAGCTAAGTATTATGATTCCCCTTTTAGAGGGAAGGGGCCATGACATACCAGGGTCACACAGGCTGTAGCTGCTGCCCAGGCTGAGATTCAACCTCCCCAGGGCCAGGGCGCATGTTCGAGCTCCCAAATCAGAGTGAGGGGACATGTTTCCCTGGAAACCGCTCACAGGTGAAATTTCTTAATTCTCACACTGAAGCAAAGTCCTTCGCTGTAAATGCTAATGGCCACATCCCTTCATCTGCAAAATCTGAGGTGGAAAAATCAACAGGAGCTCTGAATCTTCCATGCTCCTATTTAAAAGTCCCTGAAACGGCTCTGCTGGGTTTTGTAGACTTAGAGAAAAGGCACAAAGCCGCTCACTCCCTCTCACGGAACTCCTCTATAATGGAAAGGACACGGGAGCCAACCCTCCAGCCAGGTGCAAGAAGAAGTTTGCAATCCATCCACAGAAATCTCAAAATGACCATACAGCAAAGAAAAAAAAAAAAAGGCGTAGTAACTACAGCCATGCGTCCTGACTTACCTGTTTTATTAACTGGTGTCGTACCATCATTTTGATTTCAGAGCAGAGATCCCTGCATGGAACAGCTCCAATATGTGAGATTCGATAAAGATTACAAAGTTATCGAAAATCCTCAGTTCTGTATCCCTATTGGTAAAGTCCATGAAGATGCAAATTGTTCTAGAGGAAAACGCATCATCTGACTTTAAGGATTATTTCTCCGCCAACAGCAGGTACATAAGAGTAAAAACCCCAGGACGCTGAAGGGAACGTCCGGATTCACTGCCTAACGGCAGGCAGCTAAACTCACGTCCAACCTTTACGCACAAAAATCATCATCCAACATCCGAGGGAAGAAGGGCATTGTTCTGGGCTCAGCCCAACTACCTGGACGATTCTATTCATGAATGAAGGTGAAGCAAAGACCACAACTGGAACTTTAATATTGTATTTCCTTTTTCACTATCAAAAATTCAGCAAACAATGTTTTCCCTGATCTCTGAAGGCATAAGGAAAAGGGAGCTATCGAATTATCCAGGCCACGTGCCTACTATTGGTAGCTCTCTACAGCTCCGCAGGGGAATTTATCAACTGCACAGGTGTGATGGGTGTGAACAGGGTTCCCAGGTAAGCCCAGTGTGATCAGCGGTCCCGCAATGAGGTATCTTCAAGGTGTCCACGGGGCTTCCTCATTTAGGAGGGCAAGTGTGAAGGCACATTCGATGAAGTAGAGATTCGGGGAGCACCAGGAAGCCAAGAGTTCCAAAAGGCAAAAACAAGACCCCGGGGGTTGATGTGTGGAAGGGAGGATGTCTTTCCAGTCATCGAGTCCGTAGAGCGCGAGGTCCACTACACACGGATTTCAGTTTGGGTCAGCAGTGTCTCATCCCGGGCGAAGCAATCATTGCGGGAGATACGACAAGTCAGGAATCACTCATCTCCATCCGTATGGTTTCAGTCCACACAGAATGACCTGTTCCACTCATGGGGACTTCCACAGCCACCTTTTGTGAGTTCCTGTTCTTTCTCCCTGTCTGGTAGCCTCCCTATGCCCAGCTCACTGTCCACGGCCTGGACTGTGGGCAGCATTTCCCACGTGGGGTCTGCACTTGCATGCTAGCCCCCTGAACACCACACAGTCAGCAATAAGCAACATCCTCCAAAAGGTCAATCAATCCCCATTGCTACCCTGCTCCAGACCCACCAGGGGCCTCCCTTCCGACTTTCAGGGATGTCCGCACTCCCAGACTACCTTATACCACTCTGTGACAGGCACTGCAGGAACCTGTCCAAGGTCTGCTTTGAACCTCCCTTATCCTGAGTGCACTTTTTCTCCATTTTTTTGGCAATTGAAGACCATGTGAAGATGAAGAGTAACTATGTATCAGAGATTATAATACTAATTTGCATTTATAAAGTACCCATAATGAAGAAAACTGCTATGTATCCAAATGCCCCAAAATGGACGTAATTCAGGATGCTGCCACACTGACTTCTCAGCATGATATAGAAATAGCACACGTACACACACACACACACACACACACAGAGGCATGTGCGCACACACGCCAAATTTCCAAAGCGAAGAAACTCGGCTGTAAGTCACAGCCTTTCAAACGAATCTCCTATTTCCTCCTTCACTTACTTCAGGGGCCAGCACCTTTTTCTGTAAAGGGTCAGAGAGTAAATGTTTTAGGCTCTGTGGGGTGTGCACTTCCCATGTGACTGTGCAGCTGAGTTGTCCGGCAGGAAAGCAGCCGTGGACAGACTCCAACAGAGCAGGTCTGTGTCCCGATAAGACTCTATTTCTGTAAATGGCACCTGCAGCTCACACGTACCACGCCTGCCCTCCTGCTGACCTCACTTCCCATAACGTAGCCCCCACCTCCCCGAGACCCCCTATGTTCCCACAGGTGACTCCTTGTCACTGTTCATCTCCGCCAACCACATTATCGGAAGCACCTGCCGACACCACCATCCCAGCCCTTCCCGGTGAGCTCCCATGCTGGAGAAGGAGCTGAGAAAAGTCGACGGGTTGATTCCTGCCAGCCCCAGGGAAGCTGGGAGAGACTTGGAGGGGCCGGTCTGTCCCCACCAGCCGTGACCTCCTGTGCAGCCCCCGACCCCACCGTGGCATACAGGGGTTATTATTTCTTGTGCCGGGCCTGGCAAGACGCTGATTAGGAAATCCTGCTCTAGTCAAACCCTCTGGAGCGCTCACAGCTTCTGCACGCAATTCACTTTCACTCACTCATTCATTCATTCAGTCTTTCATTCATTCTCAACTCTACTAGAAAGGAAGCGCCATGGGGGCAGCCACTTTGTTCGACCTCCAGAGCCCAGATCAACGCCTGGCTCATAAAAGGCTCACAAGAATGAGTGAATGAGTGAATGAGTGAATGAATGAATGCATCCTGCAAGCAGAAGAAGGCTGGCATCCGAGAGACCACAAGATGCTACGAGAAGCGCCTGTAAAACCTTCACAACTAAGCCAGGTGCTGTCCTGCATTTCCCGGGATTTCCAGGGAAGCCTCCAAAAGACCTACCAAGACCCTCTGTGTGCAGTTATGTTCTGGCTCGTGTTAGCATCATCCAGACTGTCCCGATGTGGCTGGGGAATCTCAAACCCCCCTCTTCCCCGCACCTGCTCTGCCTGGCCCCAGTCACTCGCCTTCTGGAGCTGAGTGGGGCGGGCAGCAGAGACTCAATCCGGGGCACCCACTCCGGGGCACTCACTTTTCAGATGCGAGTGAGGGCTCAGCATACACTATTCCTTTTACAATAACAATCCCGCAGCAGTGCATTTAAGAGGCCATTATTCTATTTTCAGATTTTAACAGTGCAAATGTCTCATTGCAGCTCATTTTGTAGCTTACTGAGCTGTGTTATATCATGAAAAGTGTCCAAGTACAAACCGAACGTGTCTCAGAGAACACTATTATAGCTCCATCCCGCCGTAAACCAAGCAGAAAATCTGGCGGTGCGGGATGCAGGGGACAGAGGGGATGCTGGCCAGGGGGGCTCACGCTGCAGAATCACAGATTAATTGGGCAGCTCCGAACTGAAGAGCTCTCTGTTGTCAAACAGAGAGGGCAGGAGAGAGGGAGGAAGAAACACAAGAGAGCAAAGATTTCATCCTGGTCTTTGAACACTTAACAACAGCACACACATAAATTCACCTTCTCTAACCAAAGAAAACACTCCCAAGTTCCACTTGCTGTGGTTGCTGAAAACAATCTCATCAGATCCCAAGTAAGAGAGGGCAAAGGGCCCTGTGTCCAGCCAACGTTGTTCTAGATGCCCCTTCCATCCCGGCTCCAAGAACTGTGGGCAGGAATGCACGAAAGCCTGGAGAACAGCCACGAGTCCCTGCTTCCCGGAGCGGCTCAGCCGGGGTACCTCTCACCATGTCCTCCAGAGCCCAAACCCGGTCCCACTTCTGATCCCCAGACCAGCTCTTCCTTCCGGCATCCTCTCTAACCACCCAAACTCCAGCCCAGCTTCCAGCCCCACCACCACCCCAGCTCCCCTGCAGAATGATCTGCCCCCAGCTGGCTCCCCCTACTCTGAGCTCCAGGTCCTTCATCTACCACAAAATGGGCAATCTGAACAAGAACCACATTTTCTGAACCTCAGATATTCAGGGAAACCCTTCATGACTTTTTTCAGTATCTATGTAAATGGCCAATATTGTGATATACTAAATATTGTCCTTTCAATCAACTCAATTTTTTTAAATCCATTTATTTTGCAAAGAAACCTCCCATATTCCTGTAAACCGAGTATCAACAGCACTCCAGGAAAAGTCTTCGCTTAGTGACCGCATATCCTTGATAGCTATCTTTCTGCCGAAACCAGAAATTTTCAAGAGTTGGAGCAACAACTGAGAAATTCTCCTTGATGCAGACAGAAGGCCTTACAAATAATTTCAAAAGGAATTACTTTCTCCCAATGGGCTTAAATATTACATGCGCTGTGTCGCCACATCACCTAAAATCACTTGACCTACTGCCAGCACCAGGAGCAAACCACAACGCGGCCACCAAAGCCAGCCCAGCACCTGCCGCTGCAGATAATCTCACGGGAGCACGGTCATGCATGTCGACGGGTGTGTTTTCTGTGGCAGCTTGGTCTACACAGTGGCCGAGGTGGACCGTCAGGGTACAAACTGTGTCCCACAAAGCCTGCGATATTTACTACCTGGCCCTTTACAGGTAATGTTTGCTCTGTGCTAGTTGATGGACAATTAGAGAATCGTGTGTGGGGGAGGGGCTCTGGTTCCTCTTCCCTGAGAGAGGGATTACAAGACGTACTTTGCCATGCCATTATGACCAGAGAATAAGGTAGGAAAACCACCGTGCACATCGCTAACACCCAGTGAGGGTTCTGTGAATAAATGAATAAATCCACCAACCCTTGTATTTTTAACTCACACTGAGTTTCCCGTTCATTCCATACCTGAAGCCCTCAGAGACATTAGTGACTATTACCAGCCAATGCGAGTGTAGTTCCCGAGGGCTACGCGGCCCAATGAGGGGGACGCCAGGCAGAGCTGCGTGCCTGTTCTTAACCGAGATGCGCTGTGAGCGTGGGACACTGGATTTCAAGGTCCCTGGTACGAAAAAGAAGAATGTATCAGTAACACGTTTACACGGAGTATATGTTCAAATGACAATAATTTGGACACGCTCCACCAACCGAGCCAGCCAGGCACCCCAGTAATTTGGATTTTTTTAATTAAATAACCTATATTGTCAAAATTAATTTATCTGTTTGCATTTATTTATTTTTAGTGTGGTTATCAGAAATTTAAAATTATGTACGTGGCACATACTTGTGGGCTGCGCTGCAGTTCTCTTGGGCAGCACAGTCCCAGAGTTTACAACGTACACTTCCTACGGTCTCATTTATTCTTCACAAGTACCACGGACCAGGCATTATCATTCCCATTTTGCAGAGAGGATGCAGAGTGTCCACGGGGGCAAGCGCTCTGTCCGCGGGAACTTGCTGGTCACTGCCAGCACCTGACTCCCACTCCTGACCCATCTCCTACACATCAGGGATAGCCACCCCTCCTAGGCTTCTTAGGATGTCTCTTCCTATGGGTTATCAAAGTAAGGGAGGGGCAGAGGCTTCTGTATGAGGGAATGTATGAGGCGTGCAGAAGGCGTAGACGTATTGTAGTGAACAGCCATGTCCCCACCACCCAGTCTAAGAGATAAATACTCCTTCCAGATTCCTCTGTACCCTCTCATTCCCTCAAGGTTAACTACTGTCATCAACCTGCGCTCGTCGTCATGAACTTGTGTTGATCACATATAAACACATATATATTTAGTATATAACAATATCGACTGTATATAGATACTGAAAAAAATCATGAAAATATATGTGTGCATGTAAATTTATGTGTACGTCTGTGTAAACATGTGCATATGTGCACGTAGATATATATACACGTATATATCGTAAATATATGTACATGTTGTCAATGTATAGACAGACACAAACCAAACACGGCATTTTTTGGCATGGTTTTCAAGTTCCCCTCCCGTTCACACACCCACGACAGCCTACACTCCCCTTCCTATTCTTTGCTTCTCTTCAGACTTTACCTTTTTGCCTACAGGATAAATACAGCATGGGCCTGCATATTCTGTGTTTCCCTGATGCCCAGAGATGCCGAGCAGCTTCTCACGTGCTTAGTGCTGGCTGGGGGCATTCTCTTCTCTGAGAATTGTTTGTTCACACCCTTTGCTATATTTTCTATTGCGTTGTTTAGCTTTTTCTTGCTGATTTGCCTGAGCCCTTTAATTATTCTGATTTTTAATTCTTTGTTGTTTTACACAGCCTGTTTTACGATTCTCTTCTCATGCATACACTCTGCACATAGCACTGTGCCAAGCACACAGCCTGTGTTTAAAAAAATGAGTATTACTGATGAATTAGTTTCACCCTTAAGGATGTATCTGTTTACATTCAATTGTGATACAAGTCAATTTTATTTGCATCAAATCATGTATGTCCTGTCTAAACAACTGTATTTTATTAATATAAAATTTGATTTGAGTGAATAATGCACCAAATAAATAGGAAATACAGCTCCAAAATTTTCACTCAAATAAAATCTATCTAACAGGGTTTTACCCGCATAAATTAGTGTGTGTCATTGGTAAAAATAAAACCTCAAAACGAATTAACTACAGAATGCAAAGCAAAATGGGGGGCTCCCCCAAACCTGATGGTGAATACCCTCCGTGCAGCCTCACCGAGAATATAGGGGGACACAGGACACATCTACTGTGGGCGGGCACAACTCTGCATACCTCACTTAGTGCTTCCACGTAATCTTGGCAATAATCCTGTAAGGTAGATATTATTTTCCCATGTTTTCAAATGAAGAAAAGACTCAGAGAGGATCAGAAACTTCCCTAAAGTCACACCATGAGTGATGGAGGCAGGACTCACACTCAGATCTCCCATTTCTTATTCAACAAGAATTTGCTTACCTGCATGCCGTGCCAGATACAGAGTTCTGACAACAGACATGAATGGGGTATCATCACTGAGCTGGCTTCCCGATTCTCTCTCATGTAGCCATCCCCAGACAGTGGGGCTGGTAGCGAGTAATTTGGGCTTGTATTCTCAGATATGAAATGTCCCCTTCTCCCCTGTACCCCACCTCCCGCCCAAAAGCCATCAATACAGTAAATTCCAATACAAGCATCAGAAAGCACCCACAAAGTAAGATAGTGCCATAAATAAGATGGAAACCTTCTTGAACATTCGATGTGTACCTGTTACCACCCACTACTCTCCCATCCTTGCAAAAAGATTATGACGAATATAACTCTCTCTCTGTTGTTTAGAGAATCCTTGACTCTAAAAGGAATTACTGGTTTAATTTTACATTCTCTATGAAACTTGCAAACTATTTCAGACATACAGTAAGAGGTACGTATCTATCACTTGGCTGAAGAAATAAAATCTTACAAATCGCACTGAAGCCCCATCACATGCACCCGCCTCCCACGCAGAGGCATCTCCGGTTCTGTACTTGGAGCTACCATTTATATCGACACAATTGCACTCGCAATATACACATATATCTACCACTCTGTTTGCATGTAATTATTTTGCAAGTTGATACAAAGTAGATCATACTGTATGTGCCTACCTAGAGTTTGATCTTTTTTCTCAGTGGGATGCTTGCGATAGCAACCTGGCTACTGTTCATTTTCTCTGTTGTAGAATACACATTGAATTAATAGTTCATCTTTTAGGTATGCATTCCTTTTTGCATAAATATGTGAATTGTTTCCAATGTTTTACTACTAGTAGCAATGCTGCTCTGAACAGTCTTGTATTTATCCCAGGCCTTAGGAGCACTTCCTCTGGAATAGATCATTAAAAAACCACTGGTCACTGCAGATCCTGCATCTTCAAATCGACCAGGCATTGCAAAATCGCTTGTCAACACAGTTATAACGACTGAACCGGGAGAGTCCCTGTGGCTTCATTTCATCACCAACAGGTGGTATTATCACACTTCTTAATTTTTGTCCATCTCATGGGTGTAAAACAGTACCTTGATGTGGTGCTCTTCTCCATTTCCGTGACTTTATTTCATTTATTTGTGAAACTGAACGTTGTTTCTAGGGCCATCAACGATGCAGGTGTCCTTTCTTAAGAACTGCCTCTTCACATGTTTTGTCCATTTTGTTTTGAGTACTCTGCAATAAGCCAGCTGCCAGTGAGGTTCACACCCTTAACATGACGTGTACCTGACTGCTATTGTGTTTGCCCTTGGATACCAACTGACTCCTGGGTGGACAGGGAAGTCAGAACCACTCTGATCTGCCATCCTCCTTTGTAAATGAGCCCCACTAATACTACAAGGCAGGGGCGCCTGGGTGGCTCAGATGGTTGGGCGTCTGCCTTCGGCTCAGGTCGTGATCTCAGGGTCCTGGGATCGAGTCCCGCATTGGGCTCCCTGCTCGGTGGGGAGTCTGCTTCTCCCTCTGCCTCTGCGCCTCTCTCTCTCTCTCTCTCTCTCTCTCTGACTCTCATGAATAAATAAATAAAACATTTAAAAAAAATACTACAAGGCAGAGGTGTGACATGAGAACAGTGTACATCTGCGGTCCCCAATTTTTTAAATTTTATTTTAAATTCCAGTATAGTTACATACAGTGTAATATTAGCTTCAGGTGTATAATATAGTGACTCAACATTTCCATACATCACCCGGTGCTCATCACAACAGGTGCACTCCTTAATCCCCATCACCTATTTCCCCTGTCCCCCATCCCCTCCCGTCTGGTGACCATCAGTGTATTCTCTGTACTTAAGAGTCTTTTTCTTGATGTCTATTTCCCTTTGCTTGTTTTGTTTCTTAAATTCCACATCTGAGTGAAATCAAATGGCATTTGTATTTTTTGATGACATATTTCACTTAGCATTACACTCTCTAGCTCCATCCATGTTGTCACAAATGGCAAGATTTCATTCTTTTATATGGCTGCATAATACTCATATATATATTATATATTCATATATTCAAATATATATATATATATATATATATATATATATATACACACACACACACACCACATCTTCTTTATCCATTCATTGGCCGATGGATGGACACCTGGACTGCTTCCACAATTTGGCTATTGTAGATAACACTCCTAAAACATCAGCATGCATGTATGCCTTTGAATAAGTGTTCTTGTATTTTTTGGGTAAATACCAAGAGTAGTGAAATTACTAGATCATATGGTAGGTTCTATTTTTAATTTTTTGAGGAACCTCCATACTGTTTTCCAGACTGGCTGCACCAGTTTGCATTCCCACCAACAGTGCATGAGTGTTCCCCTTTCTCCGCATCCTCGCCAACACTTGTTTCTTGTGTTGTTGATTTTAGCCATTCTGACAGGTGTGAGGTGGTATCTCATTGTAGTTTTTGATTTGCATCTCTCTGATGATGAGTGGTGCTGAGCATCTTTTCATGTCTGTTGGCCAGCTGGATGTCTTCTTTGGAGAAATGTCCGTTCACGTCTTCTGCCCATTTTTTAATTGGAAAAAAATTTGGGGGCAGATGCTGAGTTGTATCAGTACTTTATACATTTTGATTACTAACTCTTACCAGATATGTCATTTGCAAATATCTTCTCCCATTCAGTAGGTTCTCTTTCACTTTTGTTGATTGTTTCCTTCACTGTGCAGAAGCTTTTTATTTTGATGTAGTCCCAATAGTTTATTTTTGCGTTTATTTCCCTTGCCTCAGGAGACATATCTATAAAAATGTTGCTATGGTCAATGTCAGAGAGATTAGTGCCTATGTTCTCTTCAAGGGTTTTATGGTTTCAGGACTCACATTTAGGTCTTTAGTCCATTCTGAGATTATTTTTGTGTATGGTGTAGGAAAATGGTCCAGTTTCATTCTTCTGCATGTGGCTGTCCAGTTTTCCCAGCACCATTTGTTGAAGACAGTCTTTTTCCCACTGTGTATTCTTTCTTCCTTTGTCTGAGATTAAATGACCATACAATTGTGGGTTTATGTCTGGGTTTTCTATTCTATTCCATTGATCTATGCGTTTATTTTTGTGCTAGGACCATACTGTTTTGATTTGTATAGCTTTGTAAAGTAACTTGAAATCTGGAATCATGATGCCTCCAGCTGTGCTTTTCTTTTTCAAGATTGCTTTAGATATCTGGGGTCTTTGTCATTCCATACAAATTTTAGAGTTGTTCTAGTTCTGTGAAAAAAAGCTGGTGGTATTTTTGTAGGTATTGCATTAAATCTGTAGATGCTTTGAGTAATATAGACATCTTATCAATATTTGTCCTTCCAATCCATAAGCATGGAAAGTCTTTCCATTTCTTTGTGTCATCTTCAATTTCTTTCATAAGTGTTCTGTAGTTTTCAGAGTATAGGTCTTTAACCCCTCTGGTTAGGCATATTCCTAGGCGTGCCCAATTTATTTTTAATCTTGGTTCATTTAGGCAAAACAAATGGTCCGTTTCTTAGCCTCAGTTTTCCCCACCATTTCTTATTCCCCAAGGCAAGGAGGAGACATACTACACTAGCAATACCCACTGCATTAGCACAATTCAGGGTATGTATATATATACATATAAATACATATTTGTTATACATATTATATATATTTGTATATATATATATATTTGTAGACATACATACATATGTATATTATATTACCTATGTATCCCTCAAGCAAAAGATGTACAAAAAGTGTTACTTTTAAACCACAACATGTCTTAAAGTGCAGCTAATGGAAAGTTGCAGGCTATTAAAGAAATCGTTTCTCTAACAGTAGGATCACTGTAACGTCAAACAAACAACATAAACTAAGCTGATAATGTTGATGATAAAATCAGCAAAGTAATTCATAACTGAGAAGCAAAACCAGCAATGGCTATAAACTGCAAACAATTCAAGATATCTTTTGCCTGGCCTTGCCAGGACATGCATGAATACAGTACAAGCCTGGCAACAGCGGCAGGGATTATGGGACTGCATGAGACTTTACAACGTCTTCAGCAAAGTGCTGTAAAATACTGATTCTAGGCTTTGAATTCCAAGTTTCTGTAACATTGATAATTCACTTATCAACGTTAGGTTGTAGGTGCCTAGTAGTAAGCCTTAGTCACATGTAAAAATGAAATCTATGGAATTGTAAATGATTTGCCTGAAAGAATCAAAGCAAGGATGTGCAGCTTTAGATCAGACAGCATGTTAAGGGGGCTCCTATCAACTGAAGCCTAAATCATGAGTCACGTATGGAAAACACCTACTTTAAGCCCACCTCCACCCAAGAACTTTCAATGTAGAGCACTCATTTAGTCATTCATTCATTCATTCAACCATTATATTTTGAGTACTGGTAGTGGGCAGGAAAATGGCCACCAAAGGTGTCCACGTCCTACCCCCTGGAACCTGTGACCACTTTATATTACCAGGCAAGGGGGATTAAAGTTGCAGGTGGAATTAAGGTTTCTAGCCAGCTGACACTGATCTAAGATGATCCTGGATTATCTAGGTGGCCCAATATAAACACAAGGGCCCTCTACATGGAGAACAGGGATGCAGAAGGTCAGAGTCAGAAAGATCTGAAGATGTTATACTATTGGGTTTCCAGATGAAGGAAAGGGCCATGAGCCAAGGAATATAGGCAGCCTCCAGAAGCTGGAAAAGGCTCATGGAAACAGATTCTTCCTTAGAGCCTCTACAAAAAAAAAAAAATGCATCTGTGCCAACATCATCATCTAGCTCAGTAAGATCCATTTCAGACTTCTAACCTATAGAAATGTAGGATATTAAATGTGTTGTTGCAAGCCAACAAATTTGGTGGGGTTACTTATTACATAGCGATGGATAACCAGAACGCATCTTTTTGTTAAGAATTCCAGCATTATAAAATTGACTGCTACAATGTGCTGTCATTCAAAAAGAAACTTTCTAAAATGTTTGGTCTAGGGGGAAAAAAATATAATTTTCTTACATTCTAGCTGCTTAGAAATTCTCAAAAGCAAGTAAGTGTTTACTCATGTCCTCTGCTCCTATAGAGCCCAAAGGAGCAGTCAGCTTGAAAGGTTGTTATTTTGCGAACTGAGAACAGCTCGATTTTCTTCTAATAATGGGTAAAATAATAGGTAAGTTAAAAAAAAAACAAAAAAACAAAATTCAGAAACAACTCTGCTCTTTTAAGTTTTGTGCAATGAGTCTTAAGAATACAGAATCTTATTTTTTGTAGATTATTGTAAACGGCTTTGGCAATACAGTATTATATGACAGAGTAGAGTAGATTTTGATTATAACTGCTTTCTTATGAAATGAAATTCAGCTCTAAAAAATAACAGCTATTTCACAGAATGATTCAGCTGGATTTATTTAACGGCATTCTCCAAATCTTCAAAGTAGGTATACTTTTCACCTAAAGAGCAACAGTGTGCCTATCTTTAGGTCAAAGCCAAGGAATGTTATTTAGGCACACCTGTGAGCTGAAGCTAAGCTAGACAGGATTACGGCAGCATCGAGGAGATGCCCGCGGAATGGGAGTTATCCAAGCTGCTCAGGGGGCTACTGCGGAGTCATGGTTCAATCATCCGCCTGCATCCCCAGAAAAGGGATGGTTTATAGGAGGTGGCAGGGGGAATGGGTAGTGGAGGTGGGGGCCGGAGTGTGGGGTGAAATCTGTCTTGTAAAGAGGCACGTTCCATACTGAAGGTAAAGTAATCACATTACAGCTCACCCTTGAACAACGCAGGTTTGAACTGCGTGGATCCACTTACTTGCGGATTTTTTTTTTTTTTTTGGCGGGGGGGAGATAAATATACTCCAGAACTGTAAACGCACTTTCGCTCCCTCATGATTTTACTAACATTTTCTTTTCTCTCGCTTACTTTATTGTAAGAACACAATATATAACACAAATAACATACAAAATAGGTGCTAATCAACTGGTTTTGTTATCGGGAAGGCTTCTGGTCATCAGGAGGCTATCAGGGGTTAAGTTTTGGGGGAGTCAAAGTTATGCATGGATTTTCCACTATGCCGGGACCCTATTCCTGTCTTGATTAAGAGTAGATGTAGCCAGGACATGACTTTAGCACGCACACATGATGAGCTCAGGGCCACCCAAGCACTTCCCTTCGCTTTGGCCGAGGAAATGCTCGCCTAGGAATGTCATGCCACCAACAATGGCAAGGGACGAAGAAACACAGCAACAGGAACATGGTTAAGGAGGCCTGGGATTTTATCTCTTTCCCCGCAGAAGTACTTCCCCGTGGGAGGGGTCAGATAACAAGAGTTTATTGAGCCCACAAATCCATACTGTGCTAGAAGTGTCATGTGGGATATGCAAGTTGTACAAAATGTAACTGTTCACACCTCCACAGAGTCCATGGGCTAGAAGGGTAAATGTAATTAATATCTGAGAAACAGAGGGCAACAATGAGCTGTACCATGTGGTTCTGATGGGGATACTATGCCGGGCTGTGGGACACGGGGGCCCTGAGATCACACTTCTCCGGTGCCACCCAGGCCGTATCTACATCCCACAAACGAGCATGTGCCCAACGCTGCCTTAACCTCTGAGATCTGTTCAGAGTGGACACAGCACAAACCCTCCCCCACCTGTGTCTGCAGGTGTTTCCAGCAGGCATTGGGCTTTGCTGGCTCACCATCCCTGCAGCCCTCTCCTACTGGTCTACCTCCACTCCCTGATTATCTGGAAGGAGGGGTCAGGTTCCAGCATGTCAGTCTTGTGACTCCGTAAAGCCAATCACCCATATGAACAGAACACACAAGTTTGGCTTTCCGGGGCACGGGGCTCAAATTAGCTCCCGGGGCAGGACAGGTAGAGGTGGGAGTCAGTAACAATTAGGACAGACTGAGGCTGTGGGTCACAGATTTAATCACAGTGGTTTAACAAAACAATGACTTGGTTGTCACAGGTAGAAGAAATTCAGATATCGAGGCAAGGCTGTGCACTCAGGAGATCCTCCTCGCATCCTGCTCGGCCACGTTCGGGTTGTGACTCCTGGTCGTGTGGCACCGTTCCAGGAAGCAGGAAGGCTGAAAGGCTAACGCCACGTCCTGGCTACATCTACTCTTAATCAAGACAAGAATAGGGTCCCGGCAAGTCATTCCCAAAGACCACCACTCAGACCGGATCCAAGAGCCACCGTCTGCCCCAGACCAGCCTAGAAGTAACAATCGTAACTGGACGCTTTGCCCCCCAGAATAAAATAGAATTCTACTAGCCAAGAATAAGGAGGATTGGGATGTTGGCTAGGCAACGAGCAGCTTCCGGCAGAGTGACCAGGACTAAATCCTGAATTGCTGATAGCACAGCACTGCGTGGTCCGTCTATGACCACCCATGTAAGGAACAAAAGGAGAAGAGAGACTCTGAATCCCAGGCAATGAATATATCCAACCTCCCCAAAATATTTCGCTCTGCATTAGCAGATATCCTGGGGGGAAGCCCTTCTTCATGTAATCATGCAGTGCGCTTTTTATCTCTCTCCCTCTCCAAGGAAAAAATCATGTGAGATTAAGAGACTTTGACGATTATCCTCCAATTAGGAAAAATCACGATCCGGGGGCCCTTTGCAAAAGGGCCTATACGTTCAAAAGAAGAGAAGAGAAATGGAATGTTTACACATCTCCTGCAAGGAGTTTTTTTGTGATTAGAAATCATGGCTTGATTTTTGAGTTTCTATTAAAGGGAAAAAAAAGGCCAGCGAGAAGCTTGCCATCAGGCTTTACATGGAGGCTGTGATTACACGTCATCAGGGACTCACTGCAGCGATCCTGAGAAAGTCGACAGTGGCGGGGGCTGGGGGGGGGCTCGCCCGGCCTCCCCACGCCCGGACCTTCGGGATGGCTACAGAAGTCCACCTCCAAGGCTGTGTGAACAGGAGTTTGCTCCAGCTTGAACCAGCCGGGTACGGTAATAAGAGTGTGCCCTATTCAAGTGGGACCAGAACACTCTGAACTGCTGTTTGTCTCTTGGTGTTTTGCAATTTTAATCAGAAGAATATTTTTTAAAAATCTCAAAAAGGAGGCTTGCTCTGAGAAGGGAGAAATGCTCAATCCGGGTCAGTCCCGCAACACTCGGAGTGAAACCACAGACACAAAATTCCTCAACCACTGAATGCGGCAACAATGATAGAAAAGACGATAACCACTGATACTTAAACTGAGCACCTACTGTACTCAGGGCGCCGTTCTAAGTGACTTGTATGCATTTCCCGTCACGGCAGACAGATGCCGTACCTGCACGTGCTTGAGGCTGAAGAATCAGACATCTGGAGGACTCAGGCAGCCTACCGCACCACATCACCTCTGTACACACGGCCGGACCGTAGGCACCTGCCACCTGCAAGGACGACTCTGGCAGCCTCCGTACAGACAAGCAGCCCCAGTGTAGGTCCGAACAGCACCCTATTTCCGACTGACCCGGGGCACCGGCAGCTTGGCTGATGGGCTGGCCTCTCAGGAGGGGCGACTCGCTAGAACTCCTCTAACAGCCGTGATGCTCTAGGAAGAGCTGACCCAAGTGCCACCCAGCCAGACTATGAGGGAGGCTCAGACCTATCAGCATCAGGAGCTGCTCACGTCACCCCTGGAGCGTGCCATCCTAAGAGCTTCGCAAGCGGGGCTACTTGCTGGGGCCAGACGCAGGAGAAGACAGGAAAACAGCACATGCCCTGGAGGAGCTCGAGCCAGGGGTGGCACAGCCTGGTACTCGTGGCCAGTCCCAAGGACAAAGCAGGGGGCTCCAGGCTCTGTCGGCCAAAAAGAGAAAATGTGGCATCTGAGTATTCTACTCAAAATACTGATCTCGTTCAACATGGAATAACTAAGCTCCTCCTTATTTGCTGAGTCACTGTAACTAGTTTCATGAGGGTTTTTAAACTTTCTAACTAAGCTATGAGCATCTCCGGGAGAGAGACTGCTTACACTACTGTTTTATACATATTATATATGTGTGTGTGTATGTATGTATTATTATATATATTACACATAGATAATCTTTTATTTTTTTATTTTTTTTTAAAGATTTTTTTATTTATTCATTTGTCAGAGAGAGAGAGAGAGCACAGCAGAGGGAGAAGCAGGCTTCCTGCTGAGCATGGAGCCCGATGCGGGACTCGATCCCAGGACCCTGGGATCATGACCTGAGCCGAAGGCAGACGCTTAACCGACCGAGCCACCCAGGTGTCCCTAGATAATCTTTTATAATATACAACATATATATGTATTCTGCACACAGTAACAGCCATAGAGTAGACATTCAAATACATGTTGATTTATTGCCTAAGAGTCCAAACCTTCAAAGTGCTCATCTGTTTTCGCACATTTTGAAAAAAAAAAAAAATCTGCAAAATTAATACCCTATGATTTTTCTCTGGATTTGAGAACCACTGAGGCTGAATCTGGGAGGTCCTGAGGGACCCTCAATCACTCTCTCTTCTTACACACAGTCCTTGACAGTTTAACCATCTTTAGAAAGAACTAGAAGTCATTGCTGTTTTAGGCACGCGTCCGCCGTGATGGCTCCACCAGACCCGGACGGCGGTGCCAGCCCACAGGAGCCGAGTGCCCAGGGGTAGGGGGGGAGGACCCTGGAAGACACACGGGTTTACATTTGGCACGAGGCTGCACGGGATGTCTTTCCCCATGTGCAAAAGCAAAAGAACAAGTCTGAATTTGGAAGCTTTTGTTCAAAACCTTGGAACTGATTCTGCTGCTCCGTTTTCAGAGCGGGAGGGGACACAGAAAGCTCCGTGTGGCAAGAAGAGGAGACAAGCAGAAAAGGGAAGCCCTGAAGTAACATATAGAACTACTGTTGCTCAACACTCCTCGCCAAGAGACTAGACGAGCAAACATCTGCAGCCAGAGGAGAGAAGCCACAGGTGTGAACCCCTCCATGTTTGGGGGCTTGTATTACACTCGGGGGAAGAGAAGCAGCTTCAGAGGGCACCGCTGGGCCTTCCTTCATGGAGCACGTGAGCTCCAGTCACTGGTACGATGCTCACTTCCAACAGGCTTCCAACGTTAAGTTAACAATGTTTCCAGGTGAAAAAATGCATCCCACTACATTAAGGTGCATGCATCTTTAGACAGGAAGAAGTAAGCAGGGCGAGGACCCTGGCCAGGGGCAGAAATCCTAATACTGGCTGTTCAGGTCAATTAAAGAATCTTGAATATTGGTTAACCACCAAAGGAAGCATAAGAAGATGAGAAAACGGAGCCAGCTAAAGTGGTAAGGGAAGGCCATGTGGAATGTGCTAGAACAACCTGAAGGGGATGCAGCACAGATCACAGGCGTGGCAGGTGAGGGCACGGGGAGAGGACACCCCGAAGAGGGAAAGGCAAAAAGGTGAGTGTCACTTGGATCAGCCCACAAATAACAGAAGGGGAAAGGCACCAACATTAGTATTTAAATAAATAATAGCTAATGGGTCAATGTAGGAGAACTGTGGTTCCTCTGACCTTGAGAGCAAGGGAGGGGGTGGGGAATGGAGGCTCTGTGGTCCTTTAGGTCGCAAGCCCAGCCTCGGAGGACAGACGTGGGAATCAGACCGTGTGGGGTTGGGGCAGAGACGGACGAAATGCTAAGGTTCAGGATGCACTGCCCACTGCGGGACTCCGTGCTGTTCTAGTAACAGAATTCCCACCGCATGGTAACAACATGATAATGATAAAAAGCATGCCAAAGAGGTAGACCTTGCTTAAGGGTAAAGCCTCAGGCCGACTCACTTATCTACCAGTGAGGCCCAGGAATAAGATCAGGACGAATGTGGTAAGACTGCTATCTCCGTACCAAACCGGCTTCTTCCGAGCACACGGCCAGGCCTCAAATCTCCACTACCTGTTCCCTCCGGCCACGTGGGCGAGGGCATCCGGCCAACAGCATATGTGAGCGAGCAGCACACCACTTGTGCTGGGCTTCTGGGAGTCAGGGCTGCTCTGCGACAGCTGCTGGGAATACCTCCTCCGACTAGCACAAAGAACAAGTCTGTGGTTTAGGAACCCCAAGGTAAGCAGAGCCTAGAGGCTTGTGGACACAGACAGAAACGACCCAGGTGAGAATGTTCCCACTGACACTAGTAAAATAGCAGGTTAAAAACCTAGACTGATTCATACCACTCATCCATTGCAAATGTTTGTTGAGCTTTGACAATTTTATAGACCCGTGTAATCATCCCATCTTGTATGCATGTCCGCGGATGTGTATATAAGAATTTTGCTGGAGAGCTGGATGAGGTCTTCAGACCTGTCTAGATTCAGGTAACAACCGCCATAAGCAAGATAAAGAACAGCTTCATCACCCATATACCCCCTTTGTGCTTTCCTTTTGTGGTCAAAACATCTCCCCTGTCATCCCTAGCAACCACCCATCCGTGCTCCATCCCTGTATTTCGCCTTTTCCAGAACATCACATAAATGGACCCATGCTGATACTGGACTTAGGCTCGTACCCTTGCAGGAAGCAGGGAGCACACTCAAAACACCACACCGATAGCTTCCGAGTCTGCATTTTTAGGACCCGAGGGCTTCCAATGCCTAATGAACCCAGCTGCAATGTCCTGCTTCTCTGGGAAAAAAACCAGTATCAAACCTTTGCTCTTTGCCAATCTGAAAATCCCTTAAGTTTCTGATTCAAAGGCTTGATACCACAGAAATAGGCCAGTTCGATCTACAAAATGGATAGGGGATGGCGAGGGGAATCTATCGTAAAAAAAAAAAAAAAATCTCTCTCCCCTTCTCCAAGTTGACAGGTCTGTAGGGAGAAAAGGCCTGATTCTAGGCATGGTCCAGGCTCCCCACCAGCCCAGCACAACATAACTCCCGCCCAGACTGCACGTGGTACACAAAGACATACATTACGACTCCCAGTTCCTCCATTCGTACCTGTCTGAAATGTAGCCATCCCCAAGTCTCCTCTTCTGTAACAGGCCAAGAGTTTGAAAATCAGAATTCAAGCCAACCTTCCTCTAACCAATGGTAAAGGGCATCAGGTGCTAATTTTGGAGGCATCGGGGAATTGACATAAGCTCTGAAAAGGGCACATTTTCTGAGCAGCATGTTGGAAATCCAGGCAGCCCCGCACAGATGTCCCTTCTGGCAAAGAGAATGGAAAACTTCACCGTAAACAACATTAAGGTGGCTTTTCATGCACTTAGATTTTTATCCATAGAAAGAATGTCAGAAAGTTCATTTTCTTCTAATGATGTGCATCCAGTTTGACCAAAGTAACCGCGTTCAGGCATGAACCATGGGCTGCCACAGCAAATGAAATCTCTCGTCTACATGATTCCTGGTTTAAAAAGAACTCACTTGAAGACTGAGTTCTAAGTCTACATTTATTTTATGTTTTCATGCTAAATGGCATCCATTATGGGGACTTTCCTCAGAGAGTGTGGAGCTGTGTCTTATTATCCCAGAACCAACAGTGTGCGGCAATCCTCTGTTGCTCTTAGCATGTGAGTTTTGGACCCTCAACAAGCCCTCTGCTTCTTCTGGTTTTTCTCAACAGAATGTAGAAAGTGGGTAATACACTTGTCCTCAAACCCAATGAGATTTTTCCATTAGTAAGCAATGAGAAATGCCTAGAAAACACAGTGAGGAGCACCTGGGGGGCTCTGTCAATTAAGTGTCCGACTCCTGGTTTTGGCTCAGGTCATGATCATGGGTTGTGGGATCAAGCCCTGCATCAGGCTCTATGTTCCCGGGGAGGCTGCTTGAGATTCTCTCTCCCCCTCTCCCTCTCCCCCCACCCCCGCTCGCATGCTCTCTTTCTCTCTCTCTCAAACAAATAAATAAATCTTTAGAAAAAAAACAAACACAGTGAGACCATGGTAGAAGACTAAATCACAGCAAGTCAAAGAATATGGATACAAACTTTATTGAAAATCACTGTGTAAGTTAGAAGGCAAATCTAGAATTCAACAGATATTTCATTCCCTGATAAGAATAAAGGTTTCCTTAGGATAATGGACATTTCGCAATGTCTGGAGATCTTTCCAGATGTCACAACAGAATAGGAAGGTGACGCATTGCTGACTACTAGTGGGTAGAGGCCAGGGATCCTGTCCACAGCCTACAACACCCTATCTATCCATCCATCCAACTAGTACAACACTATCGTAGAATACCACACACACACACTCCGAAGAATTATCCAGTCCAAAATGTCAGTTGTGCCAAGATTAAGAAACCTGGCCTTAGGATCAGGGCTGGGAAAAATCGAACCATAGAGTCTAAGATGCATGGCCATGAGTGGTCCCAACTCTGTAACAGCAAACCCGGGCTCTATTAACATGCAGAGAATCTTTCAGGGTCTTTGAATTTGTCATGATCTTTGGCTTTAAATTAATCAAAGCACTCAATCAGCAGAGATCTATTGAGATCTATGCACCGTGGTTTTGAGGATGCACAAGAAAGAAAAATGCCTGCTCACAGAGTTTGCAGAGGAAAGACACCAAATGGTTGAAGCACAATTATATAAGCAGCTGAATTTCAGGAAATGGTAAGTTCTCTTAAAACACAAATTGGGGCAAAAAAAAAAAAAACACAAATTGGGGCCACCTGGGTGGCTCAGTTGGTTAAGCATCTGACTCGATCTCAGCTCAGGTCATGATCTCAGGGTCGTGAGATGGAGCCCCATGTAGGGCTCCATGTTCAGCAGGGAGTCTGCTTGAGATTCTCTCCCTCTCTCTCTGGCCCTCCCCCACCTCAAATAATAAAATCTTTTTAAAATTTAAAAAAATAAAAAATTTCAGGGGCACCTGACTGACTCAGTTGGTAGAGCATGCAATTCTTGATCTTGGTCTTTTAAGTTGAGCCACCACGCTGGGTGTAGAGATTACTTAAAAATAAGCTCTTAAAAAAACACACCAATTAAAGCAGGATGTTGCAAGGAAAGGTGGGATTCTACTTGAGATGCAACAGTTAAAGAATACTCACTACTACTATATATCTATCCATCCACCCATCTATCTATCATCTATCCATCCATCCATCCATCCATACACCCATCTATCACCTATCCATCCATCCATCCAACCATCCACTTACCTATCATCTACCCATCCATTCATCCATCCACCCACTTATCTATCACCCATCCATCCATCCATCCATCCACTCACCTATCACCCACCCATCCATCCATCCAACCACTCACCTATCTAAAACCCACCCATCCATCCATCCACCTGTCATCCATCCATCCACCTATCATCCATCCATCCATCCACCCACCCACCCATCATCCATCCATCCATCCACTCACCTATCTATCAGCCATTCATCCATCCTACCCCATCTTCTGCACTTCACTTTTTTTATCTAATGTTTTGCAAAATTTTCATATCAGAATAGTTATAGAGTATTCTGTGAAACAGAATTATGCAAATGTAAAACAACCAACATCTTTAATGAGCACTTAATGATTGTAGACATTGCTCTATCATCTTCTGGCACTGAATGGTACTCCGTGTTACTGTGGAGAATTCTTTTTTTTTTTTTTTTTAAAGATTTTATTTATTTGACAGAGCGAGAGAGAGCACAAGTAGGCAGAACAGCACGGAGAGGGAGAGGAAGAAGCAAGCTCTCCACCGAGCAGGGAGCCTGACGTGGGGCTCGATCCCAGGACCCTGGGATCATGACCTGAGCCGAAGGCAGCCGCTTAACCGACTGAGCCACCCAGGTGCCCCGACTGTGGAGAATTCTAAAGCCAGCCTGAATTTCCTCCCCTCGTAAGTGACAAGCAACTTACTTTTTGCTGACAAAATGTTTTAAACATCTGGCATGTATCACACATACACGCACACACACACAAGTATGTATAAAGCATGAGTAGAAATTATGTATATATATAATGATATACAATAATGATAAATAATATAGTTTAAAGAGTACATATCATGCATGGGCATTTTAGAAGACAGTAAGCACCCCATGTACTTACCACCCAAATGAAGAACTAGGATGTGTTCTGTGTCTTTGAAACCTCTTGCATGTTCCTCCCCAATAAAATCCTTATCATCCCCACTGGGACCTACTATTCTGAATCTGGTACGCATTTCCTTGTTATCTTTTACAGTTGCACCTAAATGAATACATATATCCATCATCCATGGACGGTTGGTTAATTTGATGTCTATGTTTTACCTTCACAGAAACGTACTTTTCTGCAACTCTCCACCGCATTTCATAGTATAGATCTGCGATTACCTGTATTGATTCACCCAGCTGTAATGGGACAATTTTCATGAAGGTGTAGGATCCCATTGTAGGAATATGTCAACGTGCACTTATCCACTATCCTGGCGGTGGTCACCTGGATTTGTGCTAGTTTCTAGGTTTGTGCTAGTACGAACAGTCCTGCTGTGAATATCGCTTTGTGCCCTCAGGTAGACAGGTTTGTAGAGCTCAGAAGTGGAAATGTGGGGTCATCATGTACACATATCTCCCCTATCACAGGGTAACCCCAAATTACTTTCTAAAGAGGCTGCACCGTGTTTTCCTCCAGCAGCAAAAAAAATGAGGCTTTTCTTCTTCTCGCGTTCACAACTTTGGGGAGCAGCAGACTGCCCGACTCTCGGCAACCTGGTGGTTATAAAATTGAACTGCATTATGGCTTTATTTGTTTTTCTCTGGTTTCTGATGAGATGGAGTATTTTTTCTTAAAAGTATTGCTGCTTTGTGTTTTCTCTTCTGTAAGGGACCCTTATCCATTTTCCTAATTGTTTATTTGCTTTTAACCTTTGCATTACAGGTGTTCTTTATATATTCTCCATCCTAAATCTTTGTTGATCTTATGTGTTACAAACACCCTCCCCAAATTTATGATTTGCTTTTTTGTTTTAAAAAATACTTATTTTTAAAATGTAATCAAAAGTATCGATGTTCCCTTTGTGGTCACTGTTCTGATATCTTGTTGAAAAAACCTTTTCCCCGCAGAGCTTATAAAGATATGCTTACTACTTTCTTCTACATCGATTTCCTTTTTTCTCCCTCTAGATGCCTAAACGATCAGAAATTGACGTCTATAAATGGCATGAAATAGAGACTGGATTCCCTTTTTCTCATTTGGATAATGCCCCAGTTCAATTTTTGAAAAGTGTATCTCTTCTCGCCAATCTATAACTGCAGTTCTGTCCCATAAAGTCTCATATTTGCACGGTGGTTCTGGGGCTTTCTCTGTTCATTACTTTATTTACCTCTTACGTTCCACTATCACACTGTTTGAATATCCATGGATTTTCAATGACCCATCTATATTCTTCTTCTCTTTAGAGTCTTACCCATTCTTGGCCTTTTGGTCTTCACACAGATTCCAACATCAACCTGCCAAGCTCCCCGAAAGGTATCTCAGGTGCTATTCTTATTGGAACTGCACTGGATCCACATATTAATTTGGGGAGAACTGACACTTCCATGTCATCGTGTCTTCCTATCTCTGAAAAGGACACAGCCATCTCTTTAGTTCTTACTAATATGTATTCTGCCTAAATGATTTCACTATGATTGAAATTTCATAATTCAGTTATACTTTGGTATTGTTCTTTAACGTTATTTTGTTCTGCAACACAGAATGCCTGGTGGATTCACAGATGTAGCTATTCTTTCAGTTAAAAAAAAAAAGGCTATATTTGTGAAGACCTGTTTTGTTCATTCTGTGTTATTGCCAACTCTGGGGACAGTCATTATCCTCACGCTGGATCATCTTTCCTCCTCGTGTCCATTACCCTTCTTCTAATTCTTTCAATTCTTGCATTTCCCCTTGCATTCACCAAAATTACCTCAATCATTTCCATATATGTCAACAGTTCCCCTCTTCACCCATGTCTATCGTATTCTTTGTAATTTCTGTTTTGCGCTGTTTGGGTCCTCCATTAATGGATTAGATCTCTAGTCTACCTTACTGTCTCTTTGTTTTTTGGGGTTTTTTTCATATTTGAATTCTTGACTTATTAAATTCATGTTCTTTAAAAAAAATTCCCTACCCATTTAAGTACTCACAGAGATGTCTCTTTTTTTTTCCTTTGGTTTATGTGTTCTTCCAAAATAAATTCTTCACCTCTCTTATATGTTTGTCCCCCTTCCTTCCTTCCTTCCTTCCTTCCTTCCTTCTCTTTCTTCCTGCCTGCAATTTATTTACGGGCAACTCTGACCCAGACCCCAGCCTTCCATCTGTGCCGACATACTGTGGATGAATTTCACCTGGCATGCTTTGTCTTTCAACATGCGTATCAGCACCGAGTTTTCAAGAGGAAGAGTGTTCAGCCAGGGCGTTGATGGATGAGCTACATCCTGTCCTCCCTTTACACAGTTTTTTCAAACATTCCATGCCTGAGTTCACTCAACCCTCTGTGTGTACATCTTCCATCTGCTTGAACAAGCTTGGGCTTCAGGTGATCACTCCAGTTCATCTCTGAGTCTTGGATCCTTGCTTTTCAAAAGAGGGGCACCCTTAGATGGTGTCTTTTATCACTGCCTACCCTTCAACTGCCCAAAACCAGAAAGGGAACGAAATACAAGCATTGATTTTCACCTATGCACAAGGAGATCACAGAGTAGAGAGAAAAATATTATCTCCCCACGCCGTGCTCTTTCTGTTGCCTGTGGGTCTTCCAAAGTTTATATCTTATTTATTACATTTTCTGTTTGGCTAAATTCATTTCTGCATTGCCTAAGCCCCTTCTGCCTCTGCTTCCAGCTGAGACCGACACGGACGAGAAAGCCCAGTGACTGTCCCTGCTTCCAGTACAATGTGGAGGTAATCAGAAAGGATACTCTGCCTCCACAGAAAATATCTCCTCAAACGGCTACACCCACAGGGTCACATCGGGGATGAGAGCAGAGCTCCTGAATACAGGGCGCTGGTTACAGAGCGGCTGAACTCGCTCAAAGACCAGCCAGACGATGGTGATGGAGCCCCGAGGTCCGCACCTGCAGGACGCCCCTCTCCCGGGCCAGGAGAGCATAGCACAGAGCTGGCATTGTTAGGGGCCAAGGGCAAGGTCCCTCTGTAGGAAATGGGGCCAGCGCACCACTGTCTGGTGGGTGCGGGGACCACAGAGCAAGACAGAAGAGAACGACACGGACCTCGCTTCCCACATGAGATTCCTGCCAGCAGGTCCCATCGGTCACACACACTCAGAAGCCAGATGGGGTTTAGGTAGGACACGTGGGGGATGCAGGTCATGAGCGGGGAGCCCTAGAGGTTCCAGCAGAGCAGGAGACAGCAGGGAAGAAGCTGCAGAGCCAGCGGCCCTCGTGCACCTGTTCTCCTGGGTCCTCGGGCAAAGGGGGCCTTCTCGTGAATGTTTCATGATGACCACTTACTGACGGCCCCAGGTAGCCCTCTCCCAACACTCCACTGCTGCTCAGCAAGCTACACCAGCTTTTTAGACATGGCGACTTCATGCACCAGGAATGTGAGCAGGGCTGTGCTGTGAGATCCACCTGGTCCCTTCTGGAACCGGCTGAGGCCACCGGCTGGTCTACAGCATCCAAGACAGCTTCACTCACATATCTGGGGCCTCCACAGGACGGCGCAAAGCCTGGGCCCTCCCTGTCCATGGAGCCTCAGGGCCTCACCCAGAAGACCAGCTGGCCTCTTCCCATGGAAGCTCCAGACTCCAAGGACACGTGTTCTGGAGACTGCAGAGGAAGGTCAAGGTCAAAGTGTGCTGTGGTCTAGCCTCAGACTCCCAGATCCTCACGTCTGCCCTGTTCTACTGGGAAAGCAGTGAGCTGAGGCCAGGGCGTATTCGGGGGTGGCATCCCCACAGGAAGAACGTCAGAGACTGTACGGCCTTGCTGAACCCATCACCCTACGGGCTCCCCTCGCAGAGGGACACATGCAGCTGTGGAGAGATGCACAGAGCCGATTTCTAGAAACTTCTGCTCTCTGTTTGGCTGACCCCCACCAGTCCTTTGTTTGTTGATGCTGGTATTATTTTTGCTGGTTTGTTTTAATCAATTTGCTTTTCATACCTTCAGATTTGGGAGAAAAGATGTTGACTTCTGGCTTCATTCTACCATCTCATTCCAGAATATACACTGAAGTAGCTGCTTTTTAAGTTATCCAAGGAAATGCCTCACGGGCAGCGTTGAGCATGTTCCTTCTTCTACCTACTCTTCCTAGTTGAGGCACAAGTGACCTGAGCCTTGTGTTAACTCCCCTTTACACAGTGACCTGATGGTGCTTACTGGAGACAGACTTGAGTCATGTTTGCCTTCTGGCTGATCCCTGATGCATTTCTCAGTCGGTTGGTTATTTACTCACTGCCTCATCTGAGACCACACATTCTGCTCAAGGTTCATTGTGGCCTTTTACTTACACGACACCAGAAACTGAGGCTCTGTGAGCTCGGGTGACCTTCCCAGGGGACACAGTGAGTCACCATGCCAGGTGCCAGGGCCCCCGGACCCCACGCTGCGTGCTCTCCGCCCAGACCCCATGAGTTCGGCCGCAGGTAGCTCTGCCCCGTGGATTGGAAAGTGCCACTCCTCGTGGTTATTACCACGCGTGAAGCACCCGGACAGGGTCACTCTAGTCCATTAGTGTCCCTCAGAGCCACCGAACGTGCAGGGACCGGGAGGACCCCGGGCTTGCGTCACCACCCGCGCCCCCCATGCGAACAGGCTGGTTCTCGTAGCTCCGTCCCTCGGTCAAGGGCCAAGTCCAGAGTGCTGTCCCTGCACATCCCCAGCACCGAGCTCCACCCTCAGCAAGACTTGTTAACTGGGGAAAACACGTCAGGTCACTCATTCTCTTAAGTGCTTTTAAAAAGTGGAGACGCTGTGGCTGCCCCCCTACCGAGCACTCCAGCAGGCGAGTTTTCAGACATGTGCCCGGGGGCTGTGTGTCAGCAAGGACACGTTCTCAGGACGTTAAGTCACGTGTCACTGGCCCAGGGACTCTGGCAAGTCGCCGGACCACCTGGGATTCAGTTTCCCCTTCTGGAAATGTAGGTAATAATTATGCCCCATCTGAGAGGCTGTTTCGAAGATTAAACGTGTAAAAAATATCTGAATCGCCTGGAGCAGTGCCTGACACAGATAACAAGTGTGGCTACTGTGGGAATGATCCACCCTACTCGGGGCGCACTCCGCAGTCCCACGCCCCACCCCCCTCCCCACACGTCTCCCCTGCAGGACCCAGAGCAACACACAGAGAAACGGAATCTGAAGGTGCTGGAGGAGGACTCCCCACAGCTCCGTGGACAGCTGGCCACAGCTCCCGGGGACACGGACGTCTCCACAGAGACCTACGGGAACAGACGACCCTTAGGACCAAAACCCATCTCGGATTCCTCCCGGCCGAGGCATGGGGTACTCCTCCCCACCCCGGAGCGCAGTGATGTGCCGGGAGGCGGGGGGTAAAACTCCGGGATGACCCAGCCTGAGCTTCCTCACCCACCACGTCTTCCGGCTCACCCCAATCTGCGGACCAAAGCTTGCCAGGGGCACCAGAGCATTCCAGCAGGTGTCGTGCTGACACAGAA
The DNA here is from genome assembly GCF_054177405.1 of Leptonychotes weddellii. Classification (NCBI taxonomy): domain Eukaryota; kingdom Metazoa; phylum Chordata; class Mammalia; order Carnivora; family Phocidae; genus Leptonychotes; species Leptonychotes weddellii. The sequence continues at coordinate 79,830,782 of NC_138381.1, forward strand.
ACGGACCGAGGCCCTTTCCCACCAGCTGGGTCAGTCTGGTTGAGAAGGAGACCATGGGTGGCCCTACCATGCAGGGTGATAGGATGGTGAGGGCCTCCTATGGAGATGAAGGTCAGCCCAAGGTGACAGAGGGCAAACATTGGTGGCCAGAAGCCTGCAGAGCCAAAGATGACCACAGAGAACTCTGGCTGCAAGACAACCGGCCTGTGTGTCTGTCCCTAAAGTAACAGTAGTGATTGTAACAGTTAAACCCAAAAGGCTAACCGCGTAAGAAATGCCTTTCATAAAAATCACTGGACCAGCCCTCTGATCAAAGAAGGAACAGTAGTTCCCGAGGAACTACTCACCTTCTGCCAAAACACATCCACACATCTGTCCACCTGTCCCAGAGAGAACGTCCCAGAACCACGACGAAGACGGGAACTGCCACATCCACTCAGGTCCACTCATTCTGTCTCCTCTCCCACATTTCCTGGGTGCAGCATCAAGAGACAGACACCGAAGGGGAGTGTGGAGACCCTCCTTCCTACGACCCCCACGAGCCGCCCCAGCACAGCTCCCCACAGCAAGAAAAGAGCGCATGAAATGCTTCCCGATGCTTCCTGGTTTTCCCCTTCTGGCCATTTCCCAAGTCAACTGGGAAGAGGAAGCTGACTTTCGGTGCCCTTGAGGTTCTGTGCTTTGAGGCAGGAGGGGAAAGTTGCTCCTTCCAAGCAGTGTAAGCAGTGAACAGCCTCTGCCTCATGGAGCAGACGTTCTAGCAGAAGGAAGAATGTACATTGCACGCAGTTTAAAGGATTTTCGAGAACGATCTGACTACACGCGATGTCACCTTAATTCTAAATTTTGAACCCTCCTCTGTGCAAGTAGTGAGTTCACTCCGTAAACGTTTTTTCCCCAATGATCATAATCTAGTTCAGTGGTTTTTAACTTGCAGGAGTATTTTCTCCCCTAGGGGACGTGTGGCAATATTTGGGCACATTTTGGGGTGTCGCAACTGGGGTTTCTGTCCTACGGCACCCAGTGGGTGGGAGCTGGGGAGGCTGCAGGGCCCAGACTGACCCCTCCTAAACAAAATACTACCCGATCCGAAAATGTCAGCAGCATGAGGTGTAGAAACCCCATCCGCTCTACTGGATTATAACCCAAACTGTAACATAAATATCCAGATGCCCCTAATGAAATAAATAAGTGACTGAATGAATAAATTTCACCTGCAGAATTCCAAATAATGTAGGTAGACATGACAGCCTCGAGGAGGTGGGGTGTCACTCCCCACTCGGTAACTGTGAGCTTCCTTCCAAAGCAGGCAGCATGGGGGGCAGCCTCCAGGTGGGGGACCATGGGAACACTCACTCAGCCCCGCCAGTGAGGTGAGTCAGGCACACCGCGACATGATGGGACGACAATCGTCCTTTGTCTCTCTGGTTTCCACTCCAAGCTCATCACTCCAATCTAGTCTTGACAAAACCATGTGACAAGTCTCCCTGGAGAGACGTTCTTCCAATTTCTGAACAGTTAAGTCTCAAAACTTAAAAATGGTCACAGTAGGGGGAGGTTTCAGGAGACCCAATGACCACACGTATGTGACGTCCTGACTGGGATCCTGGAGCAGAAACATGGGCACGGGGCAGAGACTAGGGGAATGTGAATCAAGTCTGGTTGGTTAATTGTGACAAATGGACCACACTCATGTAATATGTGACTAATGGTGGAAACCAGCCAGGAGCGGTCTGGGTCTGTCCTACACCGGCCCCACAACTCCCCTGTAAATCGACATCTACTCTACAACCAAAAGCTTGTTTAAAACAGACAGAACACCCTCCTTTCTCCGTCCACCTCTGGTCCACTGTCTACTCCTCGCCACTCTGCCAATGTCCACTGGATGACAAAGGGAGGCAAGTCCCAGGCACAGATGTCCCAGACCTTGCTGGGGTTTGGGGACACCCAGCACGCACCCCCTTCCCAACAGCACCCCGGGTTCCTCAGAGGGCAAATACCTCCTCCCGTGGGATGTGCTCTTAGTGACAGGTAATGGCCGGACCCCATGTCTCATGACGGGAACCACACGGGGCCCCTCTCCCACCCCCGCACAGATATCAAGTAGACATGAGAGCCAGTGGGAGCCTTTCCAAAGTCTCTGCACCTGTTGTGAGCATGACAAGGGCCGAGGAAGGGGTTCACAGTGGTGGGTGGGAAGAGTTGCTTGGGGTCAGCTGTTCTGTCCACCGTCTCTCAGACACCAAGCCCAGTGCCCACCCCCTGTCTCTTATTAATTCTTGAAACCCGTGATATATACCCTACATGCCCTTTATTTATTTTTTTCTTAAATAAGTCAGACTGGGATTTATAGCCTGCAACCAAGAATATTGCTGGCTACACTGGGGCATATTCTACCTGAAATAGAGTAAGAAAAGGGCCTGATTCTAGGTCAGGGCAGGTCCAAAGCCTGCATCCTTCAAGTGAATGAAGCTCAGGGTCAATCTCAAACCACCACATTAATTCCTAACAAGCTCAGAAACCAGCAAAGCGGGCTTCCCAAACCACCAGTGAAGACCTTTCAAGCCTTATCCATCCCAGGCCCCCTTTCTGCCCTCATCAAATATTCTTATTTTATTCTCTTACTGCTGCCTTCCTAACTCTCATCTTTGCAAGAACATCTCCTCAGTCATAATGTCTTCTTCAAAGACAGCCTTGCCTCTGACCACCATGCCGGACACACAATCCTTCACACACTCCTGAGCACTTACCATTTAACACGGCAAAGACCTCAGTCACATATATGCATTTGTTCCTAATCAACAAGGCAATCGTTCACTCATTCCTTCATTCAACCAATTCAAGAAGGTCTCTGACTTTGAGGAAAGCCCCTATTCATCGGATTCTGGACCTTTCCACCTGCACTTCCTGGAGTATTTGGGAACCAAGCTCCTGCTATGTAAATATTTGGCTCCAGCCCCACATTCAGATCTGATGACCAGGCCCCCTTTCGAACTGATGTTCTGTGGGGAAAAGTAACAGAAGAATGGGAGGGGGGTGTGAGAGAGTGAGACCACGTTCTTTTCTCCCTCCAGACACACAGTCAGGTGATTAGAGACCTAGGTTGCTTCTGAAATTGGCTCTCTGTGGGGGGGGAGAAACGGGACAGAACAGGAGGTGAAAACATGAAGAAAGGGCCCAACTGCCATGGGACGCTTCTGTTATTCACTTGAAGGAAAACATTTTCTGAAATTAAAAGGGATCCTTAGATGTCTAAGGAATGAAAGCATTTGTTTTTCTTCTTTTGTGGAGGTCTGCTTGGGAAGACAGGAGCTGCGGGAGGGAACAGAATTCATAAGATGACAAACAGCCCCACCCAGCTTCTCTTCTTCTGACAGTTAACACGCATACCTGTGCATGCACACACACGTACATATATGCACAAACATGCACACACCCACACATATGCACACACCCAGCTGCATACACCCATGCACACACTTGCCTGCACACACACACATATGCACACACTCAAGCACACAGCCACCTGCACACACGCACACATATGCACACCATGCACACACCCACCTGCACACACGCACACACAGAGACACTAATGCACACACCCACCTGCACACACACAGACACAGACACTAATGCACACACCCACCTGCACACATGCACACATATGCA
>NC_138381.1:79834953-79884503 GCF_054177405.1 Leptonychotes weddellii
ACACTAATGTACACACCCACCTGCACACATGCACACATATGTACACCATACACACACCCGCCTGCACGCACACAGACACAGACACTAAAGCACACACCCACCTGCACACACGCACACATATGCACACCATGCACACACCCACCTGCACGCACACACAGACACAGACACTAATGCACACACCCACCTGCACACACACACAGACACAGACACTAAAGCACACACCCACCTGCACACACGCACACATATGCACACCATGCACACACCCACCTACACGCACACACAGACCAGACACTAATGCACACACCCACCTGCACACACGCACACATATGCACACAATGCACACACCCACCTGCACACACACACAGACACTAATGCACACACCCACCTGCACACACACACAGACACTAATGTACACACCCACCTGCACACATGCACACATATGTACACCATGCACACACCCACCTGCACACACACACAGACACTAATGTACACACCCACCTGCACACATGCACACATATGCACACACATGCACATTCCCACCTGCACACACACACAGATACTGTTTTAACTACCCTTACTGAAAATCTGCAGGACAAACCTTGATTCATAGAATAGAAGCCCTGTGTATTAGCCAGAGTGTCACCCTCAGATCACAGGCACAGAAATAACAGAGGTGGCAGAAGGCAGTCAATCATTATCGACAAAGAGCTCAAATGTCAGCTGCCATATGGTTGGGAGGGCTCCCTCCTGTGGGTGGCACTTAATTTAGTCCCCTTCCCATCCCTGGTCATCCTTAAGTGGCCATGGATGTCCAACTGGCACCTGACCTATAAAACATGAGCCCACCCCTGACCATGTTAACATGTCAACACAGGACGTCTAGAAACAAAAGTCACAAATTCAGAGAAAAGCACCCGAGGATCCATGGCTGGAGCCTGCAGGGTTATTTACAGCAGATGGCCAGACAGAGCAGAACTGGACTCATTCTAAATATTTGAAAGCTATGTTAAATTAGTGTCAAATTGACTTCATGAAAAAAGACATACTGTTTTATTTTTTTCTAATTAGGACAATTCAACCTCAGTGCTAACAGCATGACCGGACCGGGTTCACCTCCAGCTGTTGCCACAAACCTGTATCACTCACTCATCATGACAGCTTTTGAAATTGGCAGCCAGCACGATCTTACTGCTTCTAAGGAGACGGAAAGCATCCCATCTCACCACGTTCAACACACATTCATGAACTCTTAATTTCACTATCATCTGAGCTGAAAAACTGAATCTTTTCTTTACAAATTTCTAGCTGGTGAACTCTGAAACAAGTACGCTTTTGCTATACATCCCAAATCCTCAAACCTTGGATTCTGAGTGGGGCCACCGCATCTAGGAGTTTCAAAATGTGTTTGTTTCTGAATTTGCGAAGATCTGGACTCCTCAGATTACACAGCCCAGCAAAGCAAATTTCTGCTGGCTTTGTGACAGTTGGCCGATGACAGAGCCGCCCTCAGGACTCTGACACCCACGTTTTAACGTGCAATAGGTGGTCATCAGATACAAAGCCTTCTGTGACATTTAATAGGGCACATACAACTGCCTCCCAAAAAGGCTGCATGCAGATGTCATCTCCTGGAGACTTGGGGCTTTCACCCTGGGCCCAGGAAACCAACAACCAGCCGTCGGCAAACCTACAGGACGGCAGAGGGTCCAAAATCATGCAAGGACAAAGCTCTTCTTATTCCAAACCTTTTGTTTCTATCAGCAAAACAGTTCCCTACGTAAGTGGCCATCGCCACAAAGAATGTTATATAAGACCGTCAATCCTGGAAAAGCAGAGCACAAAGCCAGCAGAACGTGCAGAGAGTCTGCGACCAGCTGAATCCTGGGCTGACTGCAGAGCACAGAAGGAGAGCTAATGAGGCCTCAGCCCTGCAGATGTGTTTCTGTGGCCTAAATCCCCGGGGATCAATCCCCTGATGCACCATCAGCCTACACCAAAAGTCTGCACCTCCCAAGAATCAGCCACGTTCAATCATTAATGTTGTGCATGAGTTTCTGTGTCTTTAGTTAAGATTAAAAGGTCACAATCAGCAAAGCTTAAATGTGCAAGGTATAAGCGAAAGAATGATTCCTTCCTGAAACTTCCCCACCCCTTAACAAAAACAAAGAGAAAGGGGAAAAAGGAGAACAAAGAAAAAGCGATTTGAAGCCCACATGGAGAAGGATGAGAGAACTGACCATCGGGGCATGAACTTTAAAACCCACACAGAGGGCGCCTGGGTGGCTCAGTTGGTTAAGCAACTGCCTTCGGCTCAGGTCATGATCCCGGAATCCTGGGATTGAGTCCCACATCAGGCTCCCGGCTCAGCGGGGAGCCTGCTTCTCCCTCTGACCCTATCCCCTCTCATGCTGTTTCTCTCTCTCTGTCAAATAAATAAATTTTAAAAAACCCACACAGAAACCGTGTATCACGTATGGAAACACCCTATTTTCAGGGGTCATCGGGGATGTTGTACGTGGCACGTGAGATCAAGGTTCCTCATTGGGTAACGATATCAGGATACTTTTAAGGACCCAATCACACGGACGCTCAAGCATCTGTGTAGCAAAGTTGTCTTGTGTTTAAAACAAACAGAAAATGGTTTCATGAAAATCCCATCAAGCCAAGGCAAAGAGCTTCTCTCACATAGTACATTCCAAGTGAAAACGAACCCGTATTTTCCCCCAAAGTGCACAGTACTCCTTCTAAATGTCTTGTCTTTAGTATATTCTTATGTAAGCTACTTGACAAATTCTACTGTATATTCTTCACACGTTATGCTCTTTTATATTTTGAACATGGAGTTCTATTTCCAGAGAGAAACAAACTAAGTGAGGTTGGTACCATATCATACTTAGAACTCACAGGCTTGGAATAGATCTGAGTTGGCAAAACTGTACCCTCTCTCCTTCAGACAACTGTTGCCATCCCATTTGCCGACTCAACTCGACTGTGAGCTATTTGACTCCCCGAGGCACAAAGGGCCCAGCGGGACCACCCCCGCCTCCCTCAAACTTCTGATGAGACCCCACGCTCAGCCCGAGGGCACAGATCCGTGTCCCCGCCACTGTTCTGGGAGGGCCTGGACTATGCTGTAAATGAGAATGTCCTCACCACCAAACTGCCAACCAGGAAAGAGCAAACTATTCTCTCCATCTTACCCTGACCGGGGGGCGATTATGAAATTTCGAAGGCGTTCCACCTCAGAAGGCGCGAACGCAGCTCGTGGGGCCTGAGAGCGGGAGGCTGGAGGCCCCGCCCGGCCCCGGAGCGGCAAGGACAGGTGCTCCCAGGGACTCACCTCAGCGTGAAGCGATCGGCGCTGCAGTTCCGGGACACGGCCACGGGGAAGGTGAGCACGTCGCCCTGCCTCGCCGTCCGGGCCGAGTACAGGATGGCCACGTTGCTGTCCAAACGCAGCTCGCTCAGCGCGGGTCTGCTGCCCGTCTGGTAGAGGAAGACGCTCCCGATCCTCTGCAGGTGGGGCACGGCCTCGTCCAGCCCGTCCTTCCCCGGCCGGATGGCGTTGCCCTTCCGGACGTCGCCAGCCGCACAGTCCCCGCGCGCGTCCCCCGGCTGCACGGAGTAGTAGAGCTCCACGGGGCTCCCCTCGGGCGGCCCGGGCGCCTTCTTCCTCCCGGCCACCACGCTGGGGGGCCCGAACCAGGCGGCCAGCAGGTCCAGCTCGGCCACGCACAGCCCCAGGGCCCCCTGCAGCCGGCAGCCGGCCCGCACCTCCCGGGTCTCGCGGAAGGCGAACACGCGCAGGCAGGGCAGCCTCTCGCCGGGGCTCTGCGCCGCCCAGTCCCGGCCCAGCACGTGGAAGAGCACCTGCACCTTGGGCCGGCTCAGGTACACCTTGTCCCGCAGGATGTGCGCCTTCAGTTTCCAGTTGAGGGAAAACTTGTTGGTGAATCCGAAGGGGCTGGAGGGCAGCAATAAGTCCTGGGGCACCACCTGCTCGATGGAGAAGGGCCCGTAGCTGGCGTTCAGCACGGGCAGCCGCTTGGATTTGTAAATCAGGAAGGACTCCACGCGGGACTGCAGGCTGGAGTTGCGCATGATGTCCTGGTTGGCCTCCTTCAGGAAGAAGGACACGTCGGCGTTGTTGATGTGGTAGGTCACAGGGAGGTAGGTGGGCAGCAAGGAGAACCTCTGGATGCTCTCCAGGACCCCTCGGCTTTCGGTCACTGTCGGGAGGGAATCGGAGCGCAGGCATTAGGAACCCAGGCCGGTGCTAACGCTATTTCCAACGTCTTCGTACCCCTTTGTTACCCATTGCCATCTTTGTCCCAACCAAAACTTCTCACACAATCCACTCGCCTTATATTAAGTAGGCTGCTTTTACAGTGGGGTTATGCCTACAACTTGCTCTTTTAGCTAAAAGGCGCGATCACCCGGGATTAGGGAAGTCTTAAGAGCACGCTAGCATCAGACAGAGGGGGCTGTTCCCGTTGATGCCACCAGACAGACTGAGACTAGGAACAGAAGTAAGTCTCAGCATGGGCGCTGACGCTGCGTCCACATCCCACCTGACCCTCTCTGGTCCACATTCCACCTATGACACATCCGGCCACTGGGGAACGCTAAAGGACTCAGGGCGAAGGTTCATGAAGATGGGCACTCACAATCCCGGGGACATCACACACGCCCCTTGGGGTTCAGCTGGGAGACCCAGAAGCACAGAAGCATGTGCTGAGAGGACCCTCCGGAGGTGAGCTGACCGTGTCCTGTCGGGCCCCAGCGTGTAAGGCACACACCCCGTGGCCCCAGGAAACACATCCTTTTCATTACAGCCACATTCTCCCTGAAAGCTGTTTGGAACCCAGAGCACAAAAGGCATTCTTTTTTTTTTTTTTTTTTTCCTTACTGAACATATCCCTGTATCAGGGGAGAAAGAAAAAAAAAAAAACAACCAAACTGCTATTTTTACAGTATGCCTTATTTTCCGTAAGAAAAACAGACACAGAAATTACACAATGCAAGAACCAATTTAACGGTTTTAGAAATGGAAATTATTGGCTTTGGGAACACTGACTTTCTAGGCAAAGTTCCACAAGTCGTACAAAGCCCTGTTCATTAGTAGCCATGTGATTCTCTCTGGTTATTCTGCAATGAAAGCAACTCGGGCCCTGACATGCCTTGTGCCAACCTGCTTCAAAGGTCCCCGTGGACACCTGTTCTGATGCGTAACGCCCACCCGAGTCTGGACCCCGGCGGCAATGAGAGCAGAGGAGAAAGCGGAGAACTCAGAGACGGGGTCCTGTGCATGGCTTTGCCGCGCATGCTCCCAGATGACGGGTCACTGAACCGCGTGGCCTCCGCGGGGCTGGTGTGCAGCATGAGGGCCCGACCAGGGCATCGGAGCCCCGCCCATCTGCGACACCGCAGAGCGAGAGGCTGCATTCATTCCACTTCTGGACGAGCCTCCAGTTCGACACGCACATTCGTCCTGAGTGCGCAGATAGCCCCCAGGGAAGACCACCCTCAATTCAGTGGCATGACCACACCTGCACCAGGCTGACCCCAAGGAAGCAACCAAGATTTGTGTGGTGCTGAACCATTTGAAACTGCCGAGAAGTGAGCCATCTGGACTGACCCCAGCAGTGATTTCATATAGTTCAACCTAATAAATAGGAATTTCTTCCCCCCAAATCACAAAAATATCATAGGCATAACCAGATACTTCATTCATTAACAGGATCACATTTTTTAAACTTTCTGGAAATCACTCAGGAGTCCTATTTCATATAACCCTCTACTTTCCCATGTGAGTTTTAGTGAAAGCGAGGAACAGGGGGTGGGTTTTCTGCTAATATTCTGCACCGAATGCTTCATCCCTTCACTGGTGACTCCTCCTCACCCTCTGATATATCCCTGCCACTCCCTGGAGGCATGATAAAGTCACTTCTCTGCAATGCTCCCGGTGACTGGTGCTGGGTCCTTTGCTCCATGTTTTCACAGTCCCTAGGAGGGCGCCTGGAAAAATATCAGTATTTGATAAATGCATGAACAGATGGATCAACAAAGGAATTATGACATTAATATTACAAAGAGCGGATTATATTTTTACAGCAGGATTTTGGATGTTGTGTTCTCTCTGCCATCTCTCTGTAATTAGAATCCTCGATCCCATCAAGAGCTCCACGTAATTGTAGCCATTTGGGGCCAAGGAAGATAGAAGCTTCTCCACACAATGAGATCCCTTAAAAGACCTACATCAATGACACCGTGTCTCCTGATTCTTAAAAATACACTTTGGCACTCCTCGGAACAACTGCGTTGAGCTGTCTCACACCAGCTTCTCATTCATTCCAGAAACTGCCAAAACCAAACCACGAAGTTGCACGCCCACACTAGACATCAACACCGTTGTGCACTCTCCTGTCGAACACCGGACCCCTACTCCGTGAGGACACCAAACTTAATTGTGCAAGTGATTACATATTCCAAGGACAATGACCATGGGTCCTCTGACTTTATTCGGGAAAGCAATAGGGGGTCACTGCAAACATCCCTGAAAGGGAAGTAATTTCTAAGCTTTCTTGCACAGATGGCCTGTTTGTCTTTTTCCTGGTATCTGACCTCAATGCTTATTGCTTAAAAGTGCTCCAAGTTGACCTAAAACTCATGGTATTTACTTATACATCCTTTATTCTTTTTTTTTTTTAACAAAATGACTAAAATAATGCCAATTCTGTTCCACAACACACAGAATGGACTAAGAAGCAAAACTCATTACCCTTGAATCCCCACAGGGGCAGCTCTTATAACCTACAAACCCCAATCCTACATAAACATGAGGAAGATGTCAGATAACCAGTAAATCTCAATTAATAACCCATTAAGAAAAAATTACATCTGATTTCGATGCCATGGCCTTAAACACTAATTTAAAGGAAAGCGCTATGTTTCCATCTTAAAGCAATTTAGTGGCTTTGGAGCGATTTTATATTAATTTTAGCATTTTTGAAAACGTAATTTTTTCCCTAAACACTTTCAAGGAAGATGGGGAAGATGGCAATTTGAGCACCGACCTTTACATTTTCCCCTGGGCCGACCGAAAGGCAGTACCTGAGGGGATAGGGTAGCAGGTAAAGAATCACATGAAGTTCAGTCTGCCAGACAGGAACCACGGAAATTCCTGAGAAGTCACATGGGACGCAAATGCTACATGCAAAAAATACAGCACGGTTAATAAAATACAGGAACCCAATTATGTCTCAATTTCCAATAAACAGAAACATTGCAGGGGCACGTGCTTAAGAGAAAGGAAATAAATTTGTTGTTGATTTGAAAGTCAAATGTCACTGGGGGGGTCCTGTATTTCTATTTGCTAAATATGGCAACCCTAAGCATGAGGTCATAAAAAGAAAAGAGCAGACAGCCTGACAGAAACTCCCCTGATATTTCTAAGAGCAAAAGCCATGCACCCCGTGGTCGCCCCACATTTGGTGATGTTCCTGAGGCTGGTAGGCAACATTTGCAATGAGCTGAGTTCAGAGACCAAAGAGGAAGCCTGGCCACCTGCACGGAAAGCCCCAAAGAGTCAGAGTGTCTTGCTAACAAGGAACAGGAGGTGTGACGTCACCTCCTTGTGCTGCTGGGATGGGTCCAGGCCAACCCTAATCTAGTCCAGAGCACAGGAGCTTTGGAACCCTGGGTCCCCCTGCTGGGAGTATCAACAAGCCCGATGCGCCCTCACAGGGCTCATGTTACAAGCCGTGGGGGCACAACATGGTAACACAGGATCAGCAGGCCCCTCCGGGTGAATGTTTGGTGTGACCTCTAATAGGAGCAAGTGAAAACCAGGGACAAAGAGAACACACTCCATTATGCGAAGGGAAATTGCCCTGCATGAGACTACCCTCGTAGAAGGCTAGCCAAAGAGAAGAAGCAAGTAAACAAACAAACCGCAGAAGAGGAATGGGATCTATACACAAAAGCTGCAAAATAAAAGAAAAACATTTAAGAAGGCATTCCAGAGGTAGAGGAACAACACAGCTTTGAAGAATATTTACCGAAGAATATGGAAGTGCCTTTTACACAGAATAACTTTCAAGCCCTCAACCATGTGGACCACACAGGCCCTTTGTTATTCATAAAGCAATAAAGGCTGAGAGGGAAGAAGATCTGGCAGTATTAAAAGTAAGGGATTTAAAATGGTTCTAGAGGTAATAAAACAGATTTGAAAAAGCAGAAAATTGAATTTTATCAAATGAGATGGGGAACGTTGGAAGTTTTCCCTAAAGGTAAATGTTAAACACAAAGAAATAAAAACGGCCGGGGCCAGGCTGCAAACACGTGAGTCACATATTGGTTGTTCAACAAAGATAGTGGGGCTTCTCGGGAAGATACCAGAAAAACCCAAAAGCAGCATCATGGAAAGACAACAGAGAAAAGAAAACATTCCTGGTTGTAAAAAATAAATATTTCACCGAATTCCAAGGAAACAGAGAGCACCACTTTTTAGATCTCTCCTGAAGACATTTTTTTATTACTTTTTCTGGAAGAAGAGTTGACACAATGTTGCATTGGTTTCAGGTGTAACAACAGTGATTCAACAAGCTTGTCCCTCATGCTTCGCTGGCCAAGAGTGTAGCTACACTCTGTCTCCAGGTAACACTATACGAGACATTTATTAATGTCAACAACAAACAGAATTATTTATCCTTGAGCAGATCACTTCCCTCCAGAGCAAATGAAGATCCTTTCACCGTGCAAAAGAGTCTAACTCGTTTAGAACAACAAAGCCCCGTGATGTGGCAGCCAGCCCACAAGAGGGAGGTTGGCCGGGAAACCACGGGGACACTCATGTTTGCTGTGACCTTGCCCAAGGTCAGTGACCATCAGGGGTGAGGAGATGCAAGGGTGGGGGGGGGCAGTAACAGACACATGACTTTACAGACAGCTGTGCCCTACAAGACACTGTGGACTCCAGAAAGTTCCGAAAGCCACAGACAGAGAGGTACCTCCAGGAATTGGATTTGAGGGTATTCAAGACGACAGACCTAAATTCAATGTCCCTAACTGCCTCAGCTTACTGGCCTTGCTCCTTCCCACTCCTGGGCTCGGATGGTTACCCTATGCAAAGACGAATAATCAACAGCCCACCCCTAGCTCCCACCCCACCCCACACCTAACACATTCGCAGCAGGGGACCTGCACTCCACTAAGAAAACAGAATCCACCAGAAAGGAACCCTCTCATCTCCCCTGCAGCAAATCACTCAGTGACTTAAAATCTGCTACCCACTTTGCATGTAATTTACATATACATACATACATATATATATACACACACATATACGTACATACATATATATATACACAACATACATATATATAATAGGTCAATTAACTTGACAATCCTCACCAAAAACCCATCCTTGTCAACTACACTTCAATTAAAAGAAAAAAACCCTTCAGTTCCTGCAACTTTCTCCCTCAAGCTTCTGCATTAGTTTTTTCTCCTTGTGAACTGGATAACTCCTTTCAATACTAAAAATATTGTAATGTTTCAGATATCACATTGAAATAATGCTCTTTTAAAATATAGTATACTCAAACTTCAAAAACAAAACACCCTGGGTTCCAAATCGTCCCCTACTTACCGTCTCATCTCTCTGCTTCCCTTCATATTCCTACGCACGCACATATATGCTATTATAAATATGCACAGACATGTTTGGATTTACATCAATGACTGTAGACAGCTCTATGTACACAGGCACACACTTACCACACAAACACACGTGGTCGTCTATGGTCACTGTGATAGATTAAATAATGCCCCCGCCAAACATACCCACAGCCTAACCCCCAGAACCTGGGAACATGTGACCTTCCACGACAAGGGGTGCTCTGCAGATGTGATCCAGTTAAAGATTTTGAGATGGGGAGATTACCTCGGATTATCCAGGTGTGTCCAATGTAATCAAAAGGACCCTAATAAGAGAAAGGCAGGAGGTCAGAGAGAAGATGCTCCTTGCTGGCTCTGAAGTTGAAGGAAGGGGCCATGAGCCAAGGGACGGATGGGCCATGAGCTGGCAGCTGCAGAGGCAGGATCGCAGCCCTGGGGACCACGGTGAGACCTCTGGCCTTCCTGCATTTATGTTTTAATCACTGAAAGTGTCATGTCTGTTGTTTCGTATGAGTTTCTTCTTTTACAGATAAGGAAACCAAGAGTCAAAGGGACCCACACCATGGCCGAGGTTGCACAATAGTACAGTGCTAACGGGCACAGACAACAGGAGCTGACTCCACACCTCTTTCTGGCCCCACATCCGGTGACTCCAGGCCCTGGGTCCACCACGGAAATTGGCAGACCCTCCAGATCAGGTGTCACCCTCCCTGCCTCCAGCCAGCGCCACCTATTACACGTTTACCTGATGGTCTGAACACTGGGGTTTTACTCCCCCATTCCACTGTGATTCTATCACTTTGTTGCTGTCCTTGTTGTTAATCTTAGAAAGGTGTCCTTGGCTGCCCAATGACTCCCACATAAAATTCACACTCTACAGCTCAGCATTCACGACATCCTGGCATTTACTGCTCTCCTCCAGGGCCAGTCTCAGTGTCCCACTCCCACCGCACTTAACCTCCATGCCTACCAGTCTCAACAGCTGCTGGTCATTCACTAAACACAACCTCCCTGGCCCCTCCTTTGTTGCTCTCCCTCTCCGTGTTATAAGGACCTCTCCCTCAAAGCAAATCTCTAGCAGGAAGATTGCCATCTGTCCTAGAACACTGCCTATCAGGGCTTCCACATCTAAGAAATTCACCCAATTCACCCCACTCAAATGGGGCCTCCACGCTATGCAGTACTTGATTGTGGTTTTCTCCTTGGCTAGGTAGCAAACTCTGCTTTGCATTGCAGTTAAGTGAATTTACTTCGTCCACCAAGTTACTTATGTAATAATTATGCTTCCTTAGTTCCAGACACTCTCCTGTAGGCTCTGGAAGGATGGATGACCCTGTTATGCTTAGGGACCCCATGTGTTATTTTATTGTCCTCACTTTACAACGAAGAAATGGAGACACAGAACAGTTAAGCTATTTGCCTGAAGTCATGCAGGTGATAAGTGGCAGAGACAACTATTCAAGCCCAACAATCTGGCTCCTTTACCACCACACAATGTGACCGTCCAAGAGTAAGTCAAGCACTCAGCCCAGTTTTGTTCATCTTTCCATGTGAAATCACACTTTTCCTAGAACGTAGCAAGACAGGGGCACCATGCTTGACAATCCCCTGTGGCGCACAGAAAAGCGTATTTTTAAAATTGTAATTAGACAGGTTATCGCTCTTAACGAAGATGGGAAACAATGTAATTCACACATCAAGTCCAAGAATCATGGACACTATGGCTTAGGTTGACACTATGTGAGGTACTTCATGCTAATCTGTCTACACGGGTTGCATGGATTACAGGCCAAGGGCTTAAAGAACCTGTCACTGCTCAAAAGTTGAGAAGGTGACACGTGTAAGGCCCCCAGACCAAGCATAGAGCTGCACACTTTGGGGACTTATGACATATTCACCAACTGAGGAAATGTTAGCTCCAGAAAACACAGAAGCTGTTCTTTGGGATCTCTGTCAACACAAGGACACTTTTAGAGACACTTGTGGAGATCTACACACACACACCCCCACCAAGCACTGCCCTGGGAATCCAGGAGGAAGGTCCCAAGACGGAGATGAACACATTTCCTTTCAATGCACTGTTCTCGATTTGCTTCTAAAACCCAAATTGGTTGTTTCAGATACTTCAGAGGGGAATCTGTCCTCATTTCTCAAGCACATTTTCATGCCTTGAATGAGTTAGGAAACAGGTATTTTGCAGCCACTTCTCAAAGGAGCCGGATGACTGAAGGAGGTAGCCCATGGCAAAGGCAGCAGCCCCCGTGTAGATTTCAGTGTGAGAAGCATTCTCACTTGAAGAATAATTTGTTATGGGAAACGTGTTTGGAGGCTGTGAAGTTATCTTAAAAGCAAGACACATTTCCGCCTCTCTCTGTTCAGAGTGCATAGCACAGAGTTGGATAGACGCTGTCCAAGGTGCTGAGGCCAGCTTCAACAAGAGGAACAAGGTCTCTGTTCCCACGAGGTGATGTCCTGGCGAGAGGGACACAGTTAAAATACCAGTAATGAGTCCGTGCAACAAGATCGAACGCAGCAGCAAGCCATGAAGCAAACAAAGCAGGACTGGAGGGTGGAGGGTGGCATGGTCAGTCAAGTCAGACTGGAGTCTAAGACAGGGAGAGGAAGTGAGGAACAATATACATCCCCATATGTATCACTCATATTCAGGCCTTGTCAGTCTTGACATTTCACGCACTAAATGCAAAATCCTGGAAATGAAACAGCAACTCAGACAGTCTCAAGCAGAATTCTCAAGCCAGGACTACTGAGGATAATTTGTCATTGCAGAAAGTTGTTTTGAGCATTGTTGAATATTTATCAGCAACCCTGACCTCAACCCACTAGATGCCAGTAGAACCCCCTTGTTCAGTTGTGACAGCCATACATGTCTCCCGATATTGCCAAATGTCCCCTCAGGGTATAGTTGCCAGATAAACACAGGGTACTTATTTAAATCTGAATTTCAGAATAACAATGAATATTTTTCTTAGTGTGTGTCCCAAATATTGCATAGGACGTTCGTTGTTTATCTGAAAATCAAATTTAAGTGGACCGTCTGTATTTTTATTTGCTCTATCTGGCAACCTTAATTAGGAAGCAAAATCATTCTTGAGATCCACTATGCCAGTTTTATAATTTAAAAAATTGTATGTATGTGTGCCATGTTATGTATGTGTGTGTGCATGCATGCCAGTCACGGATCTGCATGCCAAAAAGACACAATCAAATGCCCTGACCATTCAGATTAGTGAACACACAATTGCAACTGACCTTCCATATAGAGTGTGGAAGACTCACTTAGATGAGATTAAGGAGAACAGGATCTGTTATTACCAGATTCTGAAAATAGAAATAAAAGTCATGTTCAACATGATACCTTTTTCCTCTCAAACTTGGCAAATGGTTTTTAATTCACAATGAAAGATACTATCAAAGGGAAGCTTGGAATTCCCTTTCTCTCTGCCCCATTCATTGTATTCCTTGGAATCTCTTCCTAGACGTGAAAAAATAAGGAAGTGCCCAGGAAAGTCTATATTTTAAGAATGTTCGTGCAGTGTCAGGCTTAAAGTTAAAAAATATGGCAACAAACTAAATATCAAATGAAAGAATATATAACCACTTCCAACCCATTAAAACAGCCAAAATCCAAAATACCAACAACAGCAAATGCTGGTGAAGATGTGGGGCAACAGGAGCTCTCATTCATTGTTGGTGGGAATGCAAAATGATGCAGCCACTTTCAAAGCCAGTTTAGCAATTTCTTGCAAAACTAAACATACTCTTACCATCCAACTCAGCAATTGTGCCCCTTGATATTTACTGAAAGAAGCTGAAAATTTGGGGCACCTGGGTGGCTCAGATGGTTGGGTGTCTGCCTTCGGCTCAGGTCGTGATCCTAGGGTCCTGGGATCGAGTCCCGCATTGGGCTCCCTGCTCGGCGGGGAGCCTGCTTCTCCCTCTGCCTCTGCCTCTCTCTCTCTCTGACTCTCATGAATAAATAAATAAAACATTAAAAAAAAAAAAGAAGCTGAAAATTTATGTTCACCACAAAACCTGTACCTAAATGTTTAGAACTGCTTTATTCATAATTGCCAAAACTTGGAAGCAACCAAGATGTCCTTCAGCAGGTGAATGGATAAATAAATTGTGGTATACCCAGATGATGGAGAATTATTCAGTGCTGAAAAGAAATGAGCTATCAAGCCATGACAAGACACAGAGGGACGTTATAGGATTATGGCTAAGTGAAAGATGCCAATTTGGAGAGGCTACATACTGTCTGATTCCAACTATATTACATTCTGAAAAAGGCAGAACTATGAAGCCAGGAAAAAGATCAATGTTTGCCAGAGGTTCGGGGGGAGGGGTGAGGGGAAGAAGGGATATTTAAATAGGGGGAGCATCAAGGGTTTTTAGGGCAGTAAAAATATCCCATATGCTCCTATCAAGATGAACACATGTCAATATACATTTGACAAAACCCACAGAACGTATACCACTAAAAGTAAATCGTAATGTAAACTACAGACTCTAGTTAATAATAATGTATCAATATTACTCAACAATTGCAATAAATGTACCACACTAATGCAGGGGTTTATGGGAGCACTGTACTTTTCACTCAATTATTTTCTGTAAACCTACAACTGTTAAAAATAATAAAGTCTATTAATTTTCTAACTTAACTTTTAGTTATGTTGTTGTTACTGAACTCTAGCCTACATCAACAGAGAGCTGAGAAAATATATGCTCTCAAACATTTAAAAAGTGCCAAGACTTGCTTTAAAGCCCAGGATTTGGTCAGTTATAATGAATGTTCTTTGTATACCTGAAAAAAATGTTTTGTTCCTTCAATTTTTTTAAATTTATATTGTCCAGATATTCCTTTTTTAAAATTTATTTATCTGAGAGAGAGAGCATGAGAGAGAGAGAGAATGAGCAGGGGGGAGGGACAGAGGTAGAGGGAGAAGCAGACTCACCAGTGAGCAGAGAGCCCAATGTGGGACTTGATCCCAGGACCCTGGGATCATGACCCAGGCCAGAGGCAGACACTTAACCATCTGAGCCACCCCGGTGCCCCAAGATATTCTTTACTCTTATGGAAATTTTGTCAGCTTTGTCTGTTAGTTACTGGGAGGCATGTGTTCAATTCTCTCACTATTATTTTGAACAAAGAACAAAGCTGAAGGCCTCACAATCCCAGATTTCAAGATATTCTACAAAGCTGTAGTAATCAAAGCAGTATGGGACTAGCACAAAAGCTCGACACACAGATCAATGGAACAGAGTAGAGAGTCCAGAAATAAATCCACAATTTTACAGTCAAATAATCCTCAACAAAGGAGGCAAGCATATACAGTGGGGAAAAGACAGTCTCTTCAACACATGGTGCTGGGAAAACTGGACAGCCACATACAAAAGAATGAAACTGGACCACTTTTCTACACCACACACAAAAATAAAATCAAAATGGATTAAAGACCTAAATGTAAGACCAGAACCCAACAAAATTCTAGAGGAGAGCATAGACAGTTATTTCTCTGACATTGGCCATAGCAACATTTTTCTAGACACATCTCCCTAAGCAAGGGAATCAAAAGAAAAATAAACTATTGGGTCTACATCAAAATAAAAAGCTTCTGCAAAGCAAAGGAAACAACAAACAAAACTAAAAGACAATCTACTGAATGGGAGAAGATATTTGCAAGTGACACATCCAATAAAAGGTTAGTATCCATAATATATAAAGAACTTCTACAACTCATCACCAAATAAGAGTAATAATAACAGTAATCCAAGTAAGAATGGGCAGAGGAGGGGTGCCTGGAAGACAACGTGACTTTTGATCGTGGGGTTATGAGTTCGAGCTCCACATTGGGTGCAGAGATTACTTAAATGAATAAACAAATAAATAACTTTAAAAAAGGGGACAGAGGACCTGAATAGACATTTTTCCAGAGAAGACATACAGACAGCCAAGAGACACATGAAAAGATGCCCAACATCGCTCATCATTAGGGAAATGCAAATCAAAATTTCAACAAGATAACATCTTATACCTGTCAGAATGGCTAAAATAAAAAAGACAAGAAAGACAGGTTAATAGACTTGCTCCATCTGGATTTTAGAACTCAAAGGCTACCGTTCTTGCTAATAGTCAATATTATTTAGATTTACCACCACGTTTACATTTTCTGATGCAGCTCTTCTTTAACTGAATGGTGATGCTTCCTCTGGGATCAACTTATATCTAACGAATAACACTTTTCAGTATTTTGTTTGTGTGTACTCTGGAGATAGTTTGTCTCAGGCTTTGTTGATGTAAATCATTTATTTCACCTAAGTTTTTTGAGAATATTTTCACCACATATACAACTGTACATGGGCAGTTACTTTCATTGAGCACTTTACAGGTGTCAGTCCATTGCCTTCTTACATCCATAATTTATGTACGGAAGTCAGCTGTAAGGCTTGTAGTCCTCCTTTAAAGATAACTGGTCTCTCGTCCTCTTCTGGCTGCTGTTAAGATTTTCTCTTTGTCTTTTGTTTTCAGAAAATTTCCCAAGATTTGTATAGGTATGTGTGTAGGTGTGGGGGTGGGGCTGGGGGAATGTGTGTTTATTCTACTGGGGTTTCATATTCTTTCATGAATAACCAGCTTAAAATCTCTCTCTAGTTTTGAAAACTTCTCAGCTGTTATTTCTTCAGATCCTTTATACCTCTTTACACCTCCCTCCCGTCTCTGGGATGCCAATTATACCTCAGTTAGAACTTGACACAATGTCATATATGTTGACCATATTTCTTCTTATTTACCTATTTTTTTATATCTCTCTAGTTCTGCGTATTTTCTACAGGTCTATTTTTCAGTCCGGTGATTGTCACTCCAGCTCTGATTAATCTGCATTATATACATGTCTGGAGTTTTTCATTTCAGTAAATATACTTTTTCAGTCCAAAATTCCCATCATATTTTATTTTGTAGATTCTACTTTTCTTCTAAAATTTCCTATCTTGCTATTTGCCTACCTAAGCATATGCATCGCATTTATTCAAAATTATATGTCTAGTAACTAAACTCTAATATCTGTATACCTCTGTGTAGGTTTCTATAATCTACTTCATTCACTTCATCTTGGATTCTGGTATGCCTAGAACATTTCTGTTCAGTGCCAGGCACTGCAAATAAAGGATTATCCAGGAATACCTAGAATATAAAGATGGGAGTTATATTTGTCCAGGGATGATTTAATTTGCTTCTGGAAATCAGGTAGAATAGAGTTGTATCACCTTCATACAGTAGGAGTTGGCCTGACTTGAAACTGGATTACTGTCTTCATAAGGACTAGTTATTTCCAGTATTTTTGTTACACACAAGGTGAAGCCTTCAGAAAATCTCTCTGAAAGCCTACAGTTTACCCCATTCCTTGGCATAAAATAAACTATTTTTTGTCTGCCCAGCTTCATGAGACCATGAAAACTTCATTCGGCTTCCTGCCTCTTAGCTACCACTTTCTTCTCAGCTTCTGTTTCTTTGTCTTGTACCAACTAAGCATAAGCAAATGTCCCAAGGGCAAACATCTCAGAATGTTAGATTTACCACAATGTGCCTCCCTTGGCTTCTTCACTCCTTTATATCCCATCTGCCTCGATAGCTCACTGAAGCCTTAAAGCATATTTTTTTTTTTTTTTTTGCTGCATTATTCAGCTTTTCTACACAGTAGGAAGTCTGGTCTACTAGCCTGAAGCAAATATCACACAATTTATTATTGATTGAAGAAAATGAGGATATTTAGTTTACAATACAAAAATGCATATTTCATGGACTCTGTGATCCCATTAATGTAAAAACAAACCATTATTTTATGTACCATTAAGAGATTGAACTACGACACAAAGCTTATTTTATTTTTTTTTATTTTATACTTACTGAAAATGTATTTAAAACTATTGACACATAGCAGCAATGAAATATGAACAGGTATGATCCGGAAAGCGGTGATACTTATCATAACTGACTTCAGAACACCAAGAAATTTAAGATGCCAAAATTTTAGAAATACTATATATGAAAAGAAAGCCTCAGTAAAAATAAAATACAGTGGGGCGCCTGGGTGGCTCAGTCGTTAAGCGTCTGCCTTCGGCTCAGGTCATGATCCCAGGGTCCTAGGATCGAGCCCCACATCGGGCTCCCTGCTCCGCGGGAAGCCTGCTTCTCCCTCTCCCACTCCCCCTGCTTGTGTTCCTGCTCTCGTTGTCTCTCTCTCTGTCAAATAAATAAATCTTTTTAAAAAATAAAAAATAAAAAATAAAATAAAATACAGTTTATCTGCATGAAGGGCAGAATGATAGAAAATACATCAAATATGAATACAAGTTGTACCTACCTAATGAGATTTAGATTGTTAATTTTCTCCTTAAGTTTTTCCCCTAAATTTTCTCAGTATCTCTAAAGATCATTTATTATTTTTAATTTGAGTAACATGTCGTGTTCAAAAAAATATCTTGCTCATCCCAAATAACTAACTACATTTTGGAATGTCTTTTTGATGGTCACTTCTAAAATATGAATTTCAGACAGACAAGAGGAAGAGAGAGAAATGAGGATTTGCAATCTGGTATTCACTCCTGGGGTCCCACGTCTCCTCTCATATTTCCTCTTTGCGGGCTCCTCCTCACTGTCTACCTCTACCTGTTGAGAGTGCCCAGGGGTTGGCTCTCAGCTGGCCTCTTGTTATCTTCACTCATCCCCTTGCAGGTCCCATTCAGTCTCTGGGCTTTAAGTTCACATCTCCAGACTGGACCTTTCCTCAAACATCACCAACATCCCTCTTCCTTCTCAACACCTTGTCTTAGAGGTCTCATAGGCATATCCAAAACCTGACATGCCCCAAATACAACTCTTCACTGGTCCTTCTAAAACCTCTCCTACTGCAGGTGTCCGCATCTCAGAAAATGCAACTTCATCAGTCCACTATCCTTGACAACAACTTGGGAGTCCTAGGTTATTCTCTTCCTCTCATATTGCATATCTAATCCACATGCATGAGTTCCTGGCTGTGCATTAAAAACACATCTAGAATCTGAACTCTTCTGTCCATTTCCATCACCACTCTCTATCACTCGGGGTCCCTGAAGAAAACATTCATCCTGCTAAAATCGGCAGTTGAGGATATTTTAAGATGGGTTATATAAAGATGGAGCAGAGATAAAGATGCACCCTGAGCTAGCAGCAATTAGAGCTAAAACAACGCATTCCTAGGTTGGAAAGGGCACGTGGAAGAGCAGGTGCTGGGTGGCTATGGCCACAGCGGAAGGAGGGCTGCCCAACAGAGCAGTGGTCCTCAGTGGAGAAATACGGTCTCCACCAGCCCAGACCTTCTTCCTCGACCTTGGATCCCTGTCTTTATCGTCCTATAGCCAAAGCCACATGGAAGTGAGAAAGCAAGGAAGCCAGTTGATGCAGTTCATGAACGTTACCATTTCGGGGGACAGGGTGGGGAGGAAAAGGGCCAAGTGTGAGTCCACAGAGATAAAAAAGTGAATATACAGTACAGCTACTCTGCACCAAACAACCTCCATCACTCACTTGGGTTATTGCAACAGTCTCCTAACTGGTCGGTGTGCTTCCTTCCTTGCCCCCTTCTTGTAGATCCTATACTCTACAGTGTTTCCACGTTTATAGTATACTAAATACTACATGGCATATTATACAGCATATGGTACATGACATCATAGAGTATATTATATAGTGTATGATATATGCACAGAAATACAGCAGCCAGACTTACTCTGTGAAAATAGAAAGCAGTCAGCATTTTATCTGCAGAAAACCTTCCAGGGATTCACTCAGAGTGAATTCTGAAGTCCAAATGAAATCCCAAAGACCCTACAGGGTCTAGCCTGTTACCTCTCTGACCTTGCCCATGACCACCCTCCCCTGCTCCTCAGACACACCAACCACGCATCTGCCCCAGGGCCCTTGCACTAGCGCTCCCCTGACCTGACATTCCAGCATGCCTACACCAAGTCTTGCTTCCTCTCTTCCTCCTGATCATGTCTCCAGGGGCACCTCCCCCAGAGGCCTTCACTGCCCTCTCTATGAAATCGCAAACTCTCTCTCCTTGGTTCTCCTCATCTCCCATCCTGCTCCACGTCTGCCTTTTTCCTTCCCAAACATCACCCTCTAACATATCACATAACCTTCCTCTCTGATGGGTGCAATATATGTCTTATATCTTGTTTGAGCACCTTTCACACAGAACATGCCCAATAAATATTAACTGAATGAATACATCTTTCTCTATATACTGGCTTTGTATCATTTAGTACATATTTGTATATAAATTATATAATATATAACAAATTCTACATATATATTCATATATATATGATAAATTATATGTTCATTGGCCCAATACTATGGCAGCCGACTGAAGGCAGGGATTTTGAGTATACTGTTCATTCACTGCTGTGTCTCCATTTGTCTCCATTAGGATACAAATGTGCATTTATATAAATTCACATATAGAGATAGATAGATAGATATCATGAGTTTACATACATAAAATGAATGAAAATATGAAGCTAAGAGTTAAATGTTGATATCATCCTTTGGCCCAGAGTCATAAGGCTGTGTCTAAAATGAGGCAAATCTAGGACTTCAAAAGATTCTGAGTGTCAGAGTTTTAAAGTACCTTAAGAGCATCTAGGATTTAGCATTTGGCTCAGCCTTTTACTTAGTATGTGCCCTTGGCCATGTGACAGGAACAAAAAGTTATTCTGTAAAATCAGTTCTCATGTTTATTTATAACAATAGGACCACCTGCCAGAGGGGGGAAAAAAAACACATTCCCAAGTGACAGGAGTGCTCACTTTCCTAAGCTCTACCCCATCACGGTCCAGTAGAACTTTCCAGGATCATGAACATTTATTTATCTGTGCTGTTCAAGACAGTGGCCACAAGCCACTTGAGCAGCTGAAATATGGTTAGTGTTACTGCGAAACAGATTTTCATTTTTAATTTCAATTAACTGAAGTCAACAGCCACAGGTGGCAAGTGGCTTCACTGGATGGTGCTAGTCAATGGCAAATAAGCAAGATGGGGTTTCTAATTTCCAAGCAGTGATAAACAGAGCAGCTGTGCCCTCTCCTCCTCCCCTTCATTCCTCCTCTGGTGACAGAGCAGACACGAGGGCTGAAGCCAGAGCAGGGAGCAAGCACACTGGACCTTGAGAAGGAAGCATAGGTTGTGGGTAGAAGAGCAACAAGATAGAAGGGGTCTGGGTTCCAGCCGACCAAAGCGCTGCCATGTTAGCTTAAACATTACAAGCAAGAGAACAAACTCCCAGCTAGTTTCAGGTCCACATTCTGCAGCTTTCGGTTACTCACAGCTGGACCTATCCCTAGCTTTATGACAGAGTCATCTCTCCTGAGCTCTGCATTCTAGCAATGTGACCTCTGTGTGTGGTCCCCACACCAGCAGCATCAAATCACCCAGGAACTGGTTAGACGTACAAATCCTCAGGTCCCACCACAGACACTCTGACTCAGACACTCTGGGGCTGGGGCTCAGCAATCTTCACTGTAACAATCCCCAAGGGATTCCAACATAGACTACAGTTTGAGAACCACTATTCTAGCGAATTTCGATAAAATGGTTCTCTTGTATGCAGCAACGTGCAGACATGCACTCATGACCTCATGCATACATAAAAATCCATTTGCAGAAGAATTTTGTGTGTGTAGTTGTTCAAATGTAGATCCCTCTTATTCCAGAATTTTTTCTCCTAATTAAAAACTGCATGATTCCTCCAAATACTGTGTGTGGAAGAGCTTTGTGCTGTTATGAAGGAGAGAGGGTAAATCCAATGTAATTTTTAAAAATCTAACCAGCCAGGCTTAGCGACAGTCCCATATGCAGGTCTGGCCCCATCCTCACCTGGCATGTTTCACTGAAGTGAAACTGTACCCAAATGCCATAACTACCCAGATGGTCTTACACGCTAACTAGCAGAGAGGGAGGTGTGTGAGTTCCCACCATAATTTCTGAGATTGCAAAGAATCAAACACAAAGAAGCAAAACTCTCTTCATTTCATTGGGCTCAGTGCGTCCCCAACAGTGGCCCACATTCGAATGGCTCAGAGGGCTTCTGATTCATTGGGTCTGGGGTGGGACAGACGTAAAGTCCTGCAGGATGAGCCTGGGGCCTCTCTCTGACTGCCACAGCCCCTCTTGCCCACCTGCCTCCATCCACACTGCCCTGCACACTCTGAGTCCTGCCCCGGGGCCTTTGCACTGGCTAACCCTCCTAACTGGCCAAAATGCTCTCTCCTGGGCCTTCTGCATGGTTAACCCTCCTAATTTGGGTCTTAACTGAAGAGGCACCTTCAGTGGCTTGAAGGAGCCCTACCTGGTCACTCTCTCATGCCCTGCTTAGTTGCTTCCTATCCTAAATTGTCTTTTCTGTTTGTTTTCCTGATTGAATCTGCAGATCCCTCCTTCTTTGATGGGTCCCTGGAGGCGGAGACCTGAGGGGCCTGTCAAGGCTAATATGCTGCTATTCAGGGCCCAGCATGACACCAGGGCATGGAGGGACAATAAGCAAATGTGCGAAGGAGAGAATAAACAAACAGATAAATGAAGGAATGCCGGGCAAACAGTGCAGAGCTGACCTCATGTGGTGGGGTCAGCAGCTCATTACCCCCAGACCTGCACCCCAGAAGGTCTCAGGGGCTGAGGCTCCCGGAACGCCCACTGAGAGTGAGGCCAGCGGAAAGATGCAGTGTGGGTTCAGAGCCCTGGCGTCACCCCTAACCTCTCGCCCGAGGAAACCAGGCCACCACCCCTCCTGCGGCCCAAGTGCACTCAGTATGCAGGGAAGGGACTTCATCAAGAAGTTTCATATTAAAACTAGTAGAGTGTCACATCTCATAATTTTTTTTAAATTGTTTACATTAATCTTTAATTAGTTTTGGGATTAAATAGCATTTTAAAAACTTCACAAACAACTCTTCTTCTCCTTCCCCACTTTCTGAGGGCAAAGTCCTTTTGAGTGATTTAATCAAGATACCATATTTCCTGAGGGAAGATAAAAGAGAGGGAAAGAAAAGGTGAGGAGGAGGAGGGGGAGGGGAGGGGAGGGAAGGGGAAGGAGGGGAGGGGGGACAACAGAGAGGGAGGGAGGGACTGGGAGGGAGAGAGGAAGGAAGGGAAAGAAGGAGGAGGGAGGGAGGGAAGGGGGAGGGAGAGAGGGAGGGGGAAGGGAGGTAGGAGGGAGCGGAGCTTCAGATCTGCGGTATCAAGTGTGGCTTGAAAGCAATCTGAAAGGGCTGAAAACAATGCAGCCAGGCAGAGGCCCATCGGGATTCTCCAAAGCAGACTTTCTGACTCAGTTCCCTGGGAAGTGAGATGAGGCTCAGAGTGCCAAGGACTTCCCGAGTGCTGCTGTGAGCAAGCAGGGCTGACCGTGTCCCCGGACAGGCCGTGAAATCAGAGCATGCACCTGCCTGGAAACCAGTGCTGAGCTGCGAGGTACGTCCATCACAGCCCAGAGACTAGACATGTCAAAATGAGTCCTAGTGTAATTGCTTTTCCTAAGAGTCATATGGTGGGTAGAATAATGTCCTCTCAAAGATGACCACTTCCGGACGCCAGCACCTGTGACCTCACATGGCAAAAGGATCTTTGCCAGGGTGATTACGAGAAGGAGACGACCTTGGGATGTGTGCACGGACTCCGTGCAATCATGAGGGTCCTCACAAGTGAAAGAGGGAAGCAGAAGTGGAGGTTCCAGTGATGGGATATGAGACTCAACTCACTGCTGCTGGCTTTGCAGATGGAGGAAGAGGGCCAGGGGCCAAGGAAAGCAGTAAGAGCTTCCAGAAGCTGGATCCTCCCTGAAACCTTCCAGACAGGAGCACCACCCTGCTGACACCCTGCCGACCACTCAAGGAGACCCACGTCAGACTGCTGACCCACAGGACCGACAAACAATAAATGTGTGTTGTCCCAAACATTGCATGTGTGGGGATCTGTTACAGAAGCAATAGAAAACAAACACAGGTACAACTGTCACTTAACAGTGGCACCAAGGCCCGAGATCACAGCATTCATCGTTCAAAGACACCAGCATCGGAGGGCAGGATGGAGTAGGCAGCTCCACTGAGGTGGGCTTTTACCAGAGCTGCGACTACCATGCAAGCCATCTTCATGTTAACTAGAAGTAAGTGTCCTTCTTTCCAGGCTAGTGTGGTCTCATGGCAGCCAGCAGAGCTCACTGAGTGGGACACAGACTGGCCTCTGGCCCCACGAGTCCTCTAGCACAGAAGCCCTTGTGCTGTACACAACCTGAACAACTGTACATGGTGGCCCTGAGAGGCGATTATGCCCATCTTCATCCTAGAAGGCTTTTTCTCTCTGTACTTAATCTGCACTTAGAGAAGAGAGTGCGCTTGGTTTCCTGCATGGTAAGAAACCTGTCACGTCACACATCTTGACTGCCTTGTAGCCTCCATCTTATTTTACACAAGTATACTTTGTTTCAGTTTAAAGTCCGCAGTAAGTGGGAGAGGAACCACCTCCCAAGTGTTGTTAAGTGTTGCGTATTTGACTATTTTTGTAAGAAACTGTCAGAAAATCCAAATCTAAGCAAGTTAAGCAAAGTAAGTAATTCTTCTTACTCCAAAATCTAGGGGATCCAGAGATCTCTAAAGTTAGGACCCAGGTATATGTAATAGAATCTGTTCCCTCAAAAGTTAACGGGCTTCTTTTCAGGGTGGCTCACTCGGGCCCATGGCCCTGGCTGCTCTTGGCGTCTCTTCCTCCACGGTTGAGTCCAGCAGAGACAGGAGCTTCACCTCCTCAATAATGTGAAATCTGAAGCCAGGATTGAGACAGAAAGTGGCCGAGCACCGCCTGATTCCAGAATCTTCACCTCAAGACCGCCCAGCTTCACAGCACAACGGAAACTGATGGATGATGACAGTGCTAACTTGGGTACTGGAAGAAGTCATTTCCTTTCTTTGCATCTCTGAGGGGAGACCGGAGGTACGGGAACTGCCGTGCCCCCAACACACTCCAACTCATAATTTATTTTCCTCTTCATTTACATCCTTTCAGTAAAACATGGAATAAACGGCCAATAACCAACCACCATTGTTACAAGGCCAAAGGAGACACTGAAATTCAGGCAGAAAAGCGGGTGGGTGAGAAAGCAGGGTGTAGGTCCGGCCGCCTGGTCTGTAACCCAGTGCAGCCCGCGCGAGCCTTCCCTCCTGCGGGCCACGTGGCTTGGCGCGATCATTCAGTCGCTCTTCCTGTCATTGTCTTCATCAATGTAAACTGCAGGTGTCTCACGCGGTTGTTGAGAGGCCACGTGAATCACTCCACGCCAGAGCTCCACACGTACCATCCAGCGTATTATCCCTAACGCTGTTCTCAGAAACGGCAATCTGGCCGTCCTCATGAAAAACCCACCAAACCCTGCCCACATACTCAAGGTGTAGCCTAAAAAGTCAAGACGTGAGAAACTGTTAGGTCCAGTTCAGTCCGATAATCGAAAAATGCATTTCCCAAAACAGAAGAAGTCTCGAGTCCATAACAGAACTAGAGACGTACGTGATCATCCAACACAGTAACATGATCACTGGCTTTTCAGTCTGTCTGCCTATAAAGTTCTGAATCCACGTGAACGACAGATACAGGCAAACACTTAATTGTTTACTGTTTCATTTATTCACCGAGGACCCATTTCTGTGAACCTGAAGGAACGTTCCGTGTCTCCCACAGGAAGAGCATGGGGAAAGCCTGGACATCTGTAATCACCAGGGAGCCCAGATGATTTGAAAATGACTCAGGAAATTATTTCTTCTACCAGCAAGTGTTTATTTGGGGCCCTGGGTTCTTCAGGGGAGTCCTGTCTGAAACAGTAAGTGCCGACAGGTCAAACTTTTGATGAAATGGGCAGCCTCTCGCTGACAAGGCATTATTCCACCTGACAAAGGAAATATCTGGTTCTGAACATATGTGAGTCTTTTCAAATAGGACTTCGTGACTTGCTTGTTTGTTTACTGACTTCCTCTGAGCTACTTAAAGGCTGAATTTATCAATCAAATTTTATAACCAGTGGTCTGGGCCTCTGATCCCCCCTCTGCGCGCGCGCGCGCGCACACACACACACACACACACACACACCAGTTTCAAGTGGGCCATTAAAGATTCATAATCAAGAACACAGTAAATATTCTAATAGGACTACATTTTGGAGTCATCCTCCGTGTGGAATGGATCCACGTTAGATGTGCCATACACCATTATTCAAAGACATAGTTTTAATAAAAGCCTCACATACATGAATGGTGTCTTGTCGCACTACAACGTCGGAAATTAAAACAAAATGTTGAAATGACTCAGCCATGGTCCGGGAGCCAGACGTATGAACAACACATCCTCACCCAGGGCCGTCCTGCCCACCAAAGGATCTGACCACAACAGGGCTCTATCTGGATCGTGCTTTGCCCGGAATTCAACAGGTTACAAAAGTAGGTGGGAGGCCCTGATATCATCTCTCTTGGGGCCCACAAATAACCCAGGTCACTGTGACAGAACCAAGAACCAAATCAGGATGCTGCTGGGAGAGGGGAGGGATGACCCACGCCAGCGGGTCCCTGATGCTCACTGCCGGACTCGAACTGGGGGGGCCCCGGCGGGCAGGTGAACAGCTCTGTCATGCCTGACCTCCCCTCGGCTGTCCCCAGTTGGCCTCCAGGATGCGGGTCCAGGTTCACCAGCTGGGACGCATCCAGGACAGGTGACCCCAGGGGCGGGAGCGAGATGGACAGAACCCCGGCCCACGTGCACCCTGCATGAATGAGCAGCAGAGCCCGGCGGGGACAGGGCTGTGGACACCGTGGGAGGGGGTGTGGGTGCGGACCCCGTCAGGAGGGGTCCCCCTCTGCCCACTGCCCATCCATCACCTACGCTCCTCATGCAGAACGTACAAAACTTCCTTCAGCAGCTTGGGTCGCGATAAACGTAATTTTCTTAATTTGCCCAAGACAAGTCCTCGCTCTGTGCACTAGCCTGATCGATCCCCCCTCCCGAATCAATGAGCCTCTTTTCCGATAATTCCTCCTTCCCAGTGAGGAACTACGGGGCCCTGAGGAGCAGGCTGCCGCAGAAAGCACACAGCTGGTGGTCAGAACCCAGCCTGGCTAGGCAGAGAGCGCCACCGGCACACACTCCCTGAGTATTCAGCATTGAAGCAGGACCCACAGGAAACCAGGATGTGGTGGCCACGCAAACAAGGCTGGAGACACTTTTCAGGTTGGAGGGACAGCAAGAGCAAAGGCCCTGGGGCAGACGCACGGTCATGGGCCACACCAGGTAAGGTATGGAGGGTCATCACAGACTTTGGAGTTTATTCTACATGTAATTAGGAGCCCTGGAGGCGTGAAGAGGCTGATGTATGTTGGAAAGGCCACCTTGCTGAACAGGGAGCTGTTAGCAGGCAAGTGTCATAAAGCATCCTGGTTTAGCATGGATCAGAGATAAAGGGAGTCCATGAACACAGCAAACACAAGGCGCAGGTCTGGAACCCCCCATGCAGCTGAGCACATGTGCCCAAGGAGCCCTCCCCCGGCTCTGAGCCATAGCCTGACTGTCCAAGGAGGACCGAGCTGCAGCAGGACCCCCCCATCCTGGCTGCACAAGGGGCTCCTTTAGAGAAATACTAAGCCCCCCCACCCCCTCCCTGCCCCGCGCTGTTGTATTCATGTGGATGGGGCCCAAACACCAGAACTGAAACTCCCAGGAGGCTCTGAAATGCAGCTGGGACCGGCAGCCCCCAACAGGGTGCCCTCCGAGAATCCTCTTTAGATCTCTCGTAGGACAATGTTACTGTCCCCATTTTGGTGACTTGAGGACCGAGACAGAGCACAAGACAACACAGAAGGAAGGTGCAGGGTGGGGCTGCAGAGACAGCAGAGGGACAGCTGGGACCAAGTGGGTCTCTCCGTGCCCCCCACCAGCTTCCAACTGTGTCTATCACTGAGATCTGGTTACTCAGCATGAGATAACCCTTCTCCGACTTACAATCAAATTAACGATACAAACATGGCGTGTTAAATGTGGGTGGATGAACAGGGTGTTGCTGGAACAAAATTTGAAACCGCAACCTTAAACGCCTCACTTATTTTTTGGACTGATGGGGGAAAAAAGCAAAGCTTACAGAGCAAGAACAGGTGAGCCCCCCTCCACCCCATTAACACTAACCTTCTGCTACCCCTACTGTCCTTCCCAGTAAGGAAATGGCACTCTCTCCTGATCAGGGGCTGCATCCAGCCAGTCAGCATTTACTCCCCCACAAGGTCCATTAGGCTTCCGCTACTTCTAAATTGCTTTTGTAAGCATGTTAACAGGTAGAGGTCCACGGAGGGCACCGGTGGCGGGGAGCCGGGAGAGGGGTCCCCAAAGAGTCTCCCGCTTCATTCCCTCATAAAAGAAGAATACAGCCACAGAATGTAAAAAATGCAGTATGACAAGAAGCCAGAGAAAAACCCATCAGTACAGAGGGTTCTCTAAAACGAGGACAGAAATAAGCTGTTCTCCTTAAAGCATTATCAAAGACAGAAATTCACATCTTATAATGTTTGTGCCTATTTCTCCATTCATCTGACAACAAATTTGGTCTCTCAGTGAGCACAACACATTCCTGCTCTGTGAGTGATTATAATTAATGTGCAGTCCACTCAGGTTTTCCTGGAAATTCTTCATCCTAAAGCAATCAGCCCCTTTCTCTCGCGAGGACTCAGGCCGCCCAGCCCCTGCAGAGCAGAGCCATAATGACCTGGGAAATCTGAGCAGAACCACCGGAGCCCTCGAGACTCGGTGTTTGTTAGAATATCCAAGGGCTAAGAAGCAAAGACCTTTTTAATTTCTGGACTAAATTCTGTTGTCCTGTGCTCAGGTTCTGCCCTTGTAAAAGAGAAAAGAGCCAGTTTCAAATCCTTTTAAAAAGAATTCTAATTATTAAATTGCAGGATTGCCTTCACGTGGCAAAGGGGCATCTGTAGTTATGAGGGAAATGGGCTCACTGGCTGGTCTCTATTCCAGGAGGAAACTGTCACTCCCCAAACGCACTCTTAGGAGGAGGCCCAGGTAGGTGGTGGTAGAATGTCACCCCACTGGGTTTTTTTGCTACTTTTTTTTTAAAAAAACTTCCCCGCTGCCCATGGCAGATGTAAACTGAAGGCCTGAGAGCCAAATCTGCCTCCAAAGACTGTTTTATTTGATTCTTCATGGTGTTATTTTAAATTCCTAATTCATTTTTAATGCCAATATTTATAAAACAGAAGATTTCTCATAAAAATCCTGATTTTAGGTTTCTCTTTAAAACACTGCAAGAGGGGCGCCTGGGTGGCTCAGTCGTTAAGCGTCTGCCTTCGGCTCAGGTCATGATCCCAGGGTCCTGGGATTGAGCCCCGCATCGGGCTACCTGCTCGGCAGGAAGCCTGCTTCTCCCTCTTCTGCTCCCCCTGCTTGTGTTCCCTCTCTCGCTGTGTTGTGTCTCTCTCTGTCAAATAAATAAATAAAATCTTTAAAAAAATAATAAATAAATAAATAAATAAAACACTGCAAGATTTGACAAGTCTGTGAGTCCACGGCCAGACTACCACAAGCAGAGAGAGCTGCCCCTTGGGTGGGGCAGGGACTCACCGGTTTGCCACAGTCCCCACCCAGCCCTGATGCCTCATTTGTATCCTGCACACCCACTATGGGTGCTTGTTTTTGAATCTCTAGACTGTAGATCATTCATTAACCCCAGATGTTTAAAATCATCACTCTGGCAGTTCTAGGGAGACGAGGTGGGGAGGGGGAGCAAACGTGAAGAAGTAGGGCCAGACCCGGGGTGGGGGGCGGGGATTGGGCAACTGCAAAAATCCAGGTGAGACAGGCTGGGGGCTAGAGCCAAGGACACAGCCCTGCTCAAAGGAGCTCAAAGGAGTTTGCTGATGGATTAGAGACCTCGACCTGTGCAGTCTCTTAGCCAAGCCCACCTTGCCCCATTTCAACTCACACTCCGCGTTCCTTGTGGGTCTTCCTTCCAAAGCAAAGCACAACAGGAGCTTTAGGAGGTAAACACGGAGCCCTTCGTCATCTGCTCTCAGATGCGGCGGGCAGCCCGATGTCAGAGATGGCGGCTTTTAAACAGCCTGCAACGTGAACATCAGTCATTTGTGACAGAAAAAGGACAATATTGGCAGGCGAGGTGGGACGCGGCGCCAGATCCCCTTGGAGAACAGAAAATCATGATACTTAATTACCCATAATTAACTATCCTGCTCATTCCCCTCATCTGCCCTTGCATCTGAACCAAATGGAAACGTAGGATGTCATGGATAAAGAGAATGTGTTTGCAAAAGACACAAACAATGCCCCCAAAAACCCTCCATCTATTGTGTTTGCTGTCCCAGCCTCCTGAAATGAGCTTCTGCCCCTTTAACCAAAATCCTTTTCATGTTGTAAGAATCGGGTCCAATTCCACCCCCTCAGGGAGGCTTTTGTTCTGACCACCACCATCCCTGATCCCATTTTTCTCTGAACTTCTACAGCAATTAACGTTTGTTCAGTTCATGCTGTAATTAGCCTCCGAGTTCTGTGGGATGCTCCCTCCATCACCGTGGAGCTGCTCTGAGATTATTGTTATGAAAAACACAGTGCTTTACCAAATCCATAACCCCATAAACTCAATCAAAATCATGTTTACCCAAACCGAGATCCCGTGTTCTCTGGACACACTGTTTATCAAGAAAAACACTTTTGCATATCAACAGAAAATGGAAATGATTTTGTCTAATTTAGAATCTAATGCCCAGCAGATACTCTCTTCCCACCCACCTCCAATGTTCTTGAGGCTTAAAAAATTTTTTTAAAAAGGGTTCGACTGTGAAGTGTTGGAAAATCTGGTCTCTTTACTCACAGCAAAGTAGCCTCATGCTGAAGACATCACTAACTTAAGTTTCCGAATCTAAACAAGCATCCTGTTTCTAGACCGAGTACAAAGACCGGCAGAAGTACAAAAGGAGTCAGGCTGATCGGCACGGAGTAAAAGCATAAGGCGATGGCATCTCCACAGTGGCTGGGATATCAGACACGAGAATAAACCGGCGCCGCCCATTTTATGGAATCACGACCCAGTACACGTTAAGGGCTGGAAGGGCTGGAATGGTAAACATTCAAAACATCAGAATTCAGGAAAAAATACTCAAATTCGGAGCAATTGTCCGGCCACCGCCAATCACACAGGGACAAGGGGCTGATGAAGAGACTGCCGGCCTCCCCGTCCTCATATTCATCGCCTGCTGTATGTGTGGATCTACCCGTCTGTGAGCAGAACACGGAAACGGGAAGGACTTAACTACCCTGCTCACCGTTGGCCGCAGAACCCAGCAAAACGTCCGCCGTCCAGACGCCCCTGTCCAACGCCTCCTCGGGCCGGAAGCACAATGGTTACAGCCATTAGGCAACTGATAAAGGGTCCAGGACAGGGGCGCCTCGGGGCTCAGAAAGTTAAGTGTCGGACTCTTGGTTGCGGCTCAGGTCATGATTTCAGGGTTGTGAGATGGAGCCCCACGTCGGGTTCCACGCTGAGCGGGGAATCTGCTTGATATTCTCTCTCTCCCTCTCCCTCTGCCCCTCCCCACCCTGCACGCTCTCTCTAAAATAAATAAATAACTCTTAAATAAACGAGTCCAGGACAATAAGCCCATGAGATGGCACAGGACTACGCATTATGGGTGTATGTACAAATATACAAGGCTACCACATTCTTGGGAACAACATCACAGAGCCCTACATACTTAGGCATAGAAACAAGGCTGAAAGAGCAAAACAGAAAACCCAACAGTAAGTCAGCAGAAGACCAGAAAGGACCCAGCAACCTACATGGAATTATAAACATGATACAGAGTGTAAGAAACCATACACACACACACACAGCTGCCAAATACATAATGCCATTGACATAAGATTCGAAACCAGGCAAAGCCAACGCATGTTCAGGTTGCGGTTACCCCTGGGAATAAAGGGGTCGTGACCTGGAATGGGGTGACTGTAGGCTTGGGGTGCCATGAAAGTTCTATCCGGGTTTTTTCATTCAGCTTTATTAAGGAATAAATGACAAATAAAATTGTAAGATATTTAAAGTGGACATGGGGCACCTGTGTGGCTCAGTCAGTGAAGCGTCTGCCTTCAGATCAGGTCATGATCCCAGGATCTTGGGATCGAGTCCCGCATCAGGCTCCATGCTCAGCGGGGAGTAGGCTTCTCCCTCTCCCTTTGCCGCTCCCCCTGCTTGTGCTCTCTGTCTCTCTCTCTCAAATAAATAAATAAAATCTTTTTTAAAAATAAAGAGGACATGGTGGTGATCTGATACACATTCACCCTGTGACAGGACTCCCCTGATCTAATTAACATATCCACCCGGACACATCACTATACATAGGGAGCATTTAAGTTCTACTCTCTTAGCAAATTTCAGCTGTGCAATCATTCTTGACTACAGGCCCCATGTGACACATCAGACCCTCAGGGCTTACTCTTCTTACAGCTGGAAGTCTGCTCCGTTTTACCACACTCTCCCTATTTCCCACACCCTCCAGCCCCAGCAACCACATTTCTCTCCCGATCATGGATACGTTTACCATTTGTAATTATTCATCTGTTCCCTCTTCTGTTTTTTAAACCCTTATGTTTAACCTCTTCAGTTGTAGTATTGTTGCCTTTTCTTTATAGATGTTATGCTTCAATAAATAGCATTTATGTAAAAATATTAACACGGGTTCTCGCTGGGTATAGAATTTATGATTGATATGCTGGTTTCCTGATTTTTGCTCATCTTCTTTGTTGTCTATTTTCTACGACAATCAAGTATTACTGTTATAATACTTCCATAATATTAAAAAGCATTTTTACTCCCATTAGAGCACCCCAGACCACTGCTAGAGCTCAATGGTTGGTGTATCTGGGAAGATGCAGCTCGCTCAAACTGGCTGTCGAGGGGCAATTCATGCCGTGAAATCCACCAGGTGGGCCGCCGTCCCCCAGGGCCAGCCCTGGGTGAGCGAGCGATCGGGTCACCCCAGGAGGGAGGAATACACAAACCCACTCCTGCCCCTCCCTCCTGCAAGCCACCAAGGTCACCCTCGTGGGGAGCCACGCAGGTGGGGAAGGCTGGAGATGCATATGGAGAGACTGGTCCCACCGAGGGGGATCCCGCCCTGATCTGTGATGTCAGGTCCTCGCATCTCCCAGACTCAGGCACCCCTGGACCACCCGATTCCACACACACACACACACACACACACACACACGTCACATCTCGCGCTCCCTTTCTCCGCACTTGGAATGCAGGCATGTATCTCGCCCTTGTCTGGAATGCCACTGTGAGCATGTTTTTATTTTGGCTCCACTGTTTCTTCCTTTCTGGTCAGTTGACAATCTCAGAAACCAATTGCGCTTATTGCTGTTTCTCTAAAGAGGTATGTGCCCTACAGAAGTCACCCTCTGCCCACACAGACTTCTCATCTCCAACAGCGTGATTCTTCTTTTTTATGGTGCTGGGAACAGGCTTCACAGAGACAGGAGTAAGTATTATTTGGCAATAGTAGCAGAAAAGCAAGTCACGTGGCGAGAAACACGCTTCCTACAAGAAATACTGCTCTCCCCAGGCAGTTCCATAAACAGTCTACGGAACAGTCTGGAATGCTGGATAATGTTACCACACACACACTGCATGCCACAGAAAGCAAAGACAGCGGCAGGAACAGGGACCCTGAGACTCCGGAGTCGGGGGTCAGTGAGGAAGGACGCTGCAATTCCAGGGATTTAGCATTGCTACACCTGCTCCAAACACAAAGGACCTAGACATTCCTGCGATGAACAAAATAAATAATGTGGGGCAAATAAAATCCAAAGAGCACGAAAGGGCATTGTCTAAAGACAAACCGATGCTCTAGCTGAGCCTCAGGACAGCTGCCCATTATGCAATCTGTAGGGTGAAAATCACCACCTGGTGTTCATCTCTGGTTCCCAGCTA
This sequence comes from Leptonychotes weddellii, assembly GCF_054177405.1. NCBI lineage: Eukaryota > Metazoa > Chordata > Mammalia > Carnivora > Phocidae > Leptonychotes > Leptonychotes weddellii. The sequence goes on from NC_138381.1 coordinate 79,868,733, forward strand.
CTGTGACAACGTCACAAAGACTCACCTGCAGCCAATAAAACTGAAATTTGAAAAAAAAAAAAAATCAGTTGCCCCCTGATAATCGGTAAGGGTCATCCATCATACAGCAGAGTCTATGGCGTTTCTATAGCCAAAAATGCACCGTATCGATCGGCTATTACTGAACAAGCTGAGCAAATTAAATGACTCCTCCATTCATTTCTCAAAATCTTATTTAAATTGTCTCAGCTATAATATTCTACCAAATACCAAAAAAATCAATGAGATTAGAGACCTTGTCGCTAAACCTAAGTGGCCATGTTAGTCCTCGCTAAGCAGTGCAAGGCATTCAAATCACCATCGTGGGCATCCCAAGCACACCTCCACCAAACATAGAGGACATGCGCTTTTTTTCTTTTTTTGAGAGAGAGAGAGAGAGTGTGAGCAAGGATGCGAGAGTGGGGTGGGGGGCAGAGGGAGAGGGAGAGAGAGAATCCCAAGCAAACACCCTGCTGAGCATGGAGTCCACTGTGGGGCTTGATCTCAAGACTTTGAGATCATGACCTGAGCCAAAATCAAGAGTCGGATGCTTAACTGACTGAGTCACGCAGATGCCCCTAGAGGAGATGTTTTTGCTGGAGAAAAGAAAGAAGAGGAGAAAGGAGGGGAGGGGAGGGGAAAGAAAAAAGAAGTGAAGCACTTGCACTGGAAGCAGGAAGTCCCAAGCCCCCTCGAGCTGGAGAACCAGGAACACCCGGGTCTGAGGGCAGGGGGAGATGGATGTCTCAGCTCAACCAGAGAGAGCAAATGTGTTCTTCTGTCCTTTTGTTCTCTCCAGGCCCTCGAAGGACCGGCAGATGCCCACCCACAAGGGTGAGGACCATCTTCTTCACTCCATCTACAGATTCAAATGCCAGCCCTTCAGGAAACAGCCTCAGAGATGCACTGGAAATCCTATTTACCAGCAGTCCAGGCGTCCCTTAGCCCAGTCAGGTGGACACCTGAAATGAACCATCCCACCAAGGAAGAGAACGTTAAAATGACTTTGGTGTGGAATGACTTCCAACAAAAAAGTTTTAAGATTCAAAATCTGAAAAGTTTCGACTCCAGCCATGAGAAGAGGAAGCTATCCAGAGAGCATTCACTCTAGGTCCTTAAACAACTAAGGTTTTGCTCTCTGTATACTTGCAGAAAATATATAAAACTCTTAACAGTCCAAGCTGTGTGGTCCTGGAGGACTTGCTTCTCCCGGGGTGCTTGTGATCTTTGCTCGCCGAGAATCCTTTAAAACAAATTGTCACCTGCGCGCATCTCATGCAGACCCCCATCTTCCAGCTCCGTGGCTTCGCTGATTGGCTCCATTCCAGAGCCTGAAATTGATGAAAGTCCTGTTCGTTGAGCACTGGAATGTGAGAATTTCATCAGTTTCAATTGGCTTCTGGCTTCCAGAATAGGAACCCACTGAGAAGCTAGACCGAAGACACTGACCCGGCAAAATTGAGAAAGTGAACATGCTACCTTTGTTTAAAATTACTGAGGATCCGCTGGGGGAGTCACACGGGGATAGCATCCCCAAGAAGGGTTTTGGAAAGCTCCCTCCAATCCAAGGGCAAACATCTGAGGTCCTGGCCTGAGCCTTGTTCACAAGCAGCTCTGCTCATGGGAGTTCAGAGAGACCTGCTGTACAACCCCCCCACACACCCACACAGCCTCTCTCCTGCACTGGACAATTCCTGACTTGCTCCTGGGGATTGCGCTAGACAGGATAATGCATCCCCCTCCCATCAATGCCATATTGGAATCCCCGGGGACCAGTGAATATGTGACCTCACACGGGAAGGGGACTTTGCAGATGTGACTGAGTTCAGGACCTGGAGGTTGCCCTGGATGGTCGAGGTGGGCTCAAGGTGATGCCAAGGGTCCTAATAAAAGGGAGGGAGGAAGAGACACTATGAAGACAGCAGGGGATGGAGGGATGCTCCCTCTGGATGATGGAGGAAGGGATGGGAGCCACAGGGCGGACACTAGAAGCAGGAAACCGAAGGAAACAGACTCTCCCCGGAGCCTCCAGAAGGAACACAGCCCTGCTGACACCTTGATTTTAGCTCCTGAGACCCATTTCACACTTCTGCCCTGTAGCACTGCAAGAGAAAAAAAAATGTGTGTTGTTTTAAGCTCCTATGTCTGTGGAGATTTGTTTCAGCTGCAGTAGCAGATGCACACAGGTATCCACGGGGCTCAGAAGTCACGCCAGACGCACATTCAGGCTGACCCTACCTGGATGCCACCTGTACCACAGGGGGGGCGGGGGGGTAGCATCTGCCAGCTCGTGGGCTATTCTGAAATTACAACCCTTAACAAGGTGCCCAGCACATACCAAGCATGAAATCCATGTCCGCTACCACTATTTTATTGCACATCAGTTTGCAACTGCTTAATATTGCAAACATTACAAAGTGGAGACGGCTCCAGGGATGTCTGTCCTTAACCCTGTGTGGAGGGTATTACTGCTACATTTGAAGTTTCTGCTCCAGAATCCCACGTGCTGGGAAGATTCCGATTTAATTATCAAACGTGTGTGGGGAGGGAGATCTTGCATTGGCGTGGGCAGCAGGAGACGGGCTGCAATGGAACCTCGGACACATAAGGGTCTGCAGGTAATCGCAAGCAGCTGTGTGGAGCGTGGAGGTTGCGCATGTCCCGGCCCCGCGAACATCCCCACGGCACACAGCTCACCAGGCTTGGAAAACCTGCAGGGCGGGACGAGGCTGGGCAGGGGAGGAGCCCAGGGCCCGGGACGCAGCAAGAGGTGCTATCTCCCCATATGGACCTGGACTGTGGGACCCGGCCCCGATCAGGCACAACGAGGAGAAAGTCCTCACACTAGACGCGCTAAAGACCCCGGAAAACTTGCAATGACACAAAGGCAGAGCATCTGTGTAAATCTATGCAGCTTCAAAAGCTGCACAGCAATCCCAAAAGCTTCAAAAGCAATCCCAAGATACTGGCTGGAAGTGTCAGGCAGGCCAAGCTCTACTTCCTAGGGCTTGCTCTGTTCCTTGTGATACTGAGTCTTCCAGGATCAGTACCCACAAACGCACCCTGGGGCACTGTTTTGAGCCCCCGAGGCACCTGCTCACAGGCGTGGGAGTGTCCGGGAGCTGCTACCTGCTCAGGACCAGAGCCCCGGACGGTGCTGTCACTCGGCTGTGTCCCGAGTGTCCTCTTCTGCTGAGCAGCTAAGAGTCCCAGGCTGGGGGTGCACTCCCCCACACCAACCTGTCCATCCCCCATTTTCTTCATTTCAAAATGGAAATCATAATCGTGTTATGCTACGGTTAAGTGAGTTCATGTCTGTGTCTGGGGCTTCAGACAGGGTCTGGCACGAGACAGGGTCTAAGGGTCAGCTCTCAGTATCACCATGAAGACTATTAGCTATGCCACTCCTGCCAGGAGGTCCCTCCTGCCGGGAGGGCCAGGCTGCTGTGTGGGACTGATCAAGGACGTCCACCTGTCTCTCAGTAAAGAAACACTATTATATATACACGGTCCCACCCTCGCGCGCATGCACTCAGGCGCACACACGGACACACTCGAGCCTTTCTCTCTGCCAGGAGAGATTCCATCACCTACTTCATCGTGCACGGAGGCTCTCCGGAGCCTTGGGCTGTCTGTGATGGGCGTCAACTGCTTTCTGCCCTCCCCAGGTGCAGTGCAGTGCGGGAGACACATGCATGGGGATCTTCCAGCACGCACCCGGGCTTCCCACCCCGGATCTGCTTCTCCTGCCATCCTCCCAGCTCCGCAGACGGCAGCTCTGTCCTTCCCCGCTCAGGGACCAGCACCCAGTCCTGTTGGCTCCTCCTGCTACTTCTCGAATCTGGCCTCCCGATGGGTCCGCGGCTCCTGCCGTCGCTCCCTGTGAGCTGCTCTCTGCACACCAGCCCGGGGGTGGAGCCCCAGAGGCTCCCAATTCATGCAGAGTGTGCCATGGGCCCCGCAGCAGTTCTCCGGGGCCGCAGTCCCCGGCTCCCAGCACCTGTCCGCCCACCCTCCTCACGCTCTGCATGTGGCCACACTCCCCACTTGGCACTAACCGACCGGCCAGCCACCGACCTGCCTGGGCCTCAGCACCTGCCCCCACTCTACCTGGCGTTGAGTGGTCCTCAGACGCCTGCAGAGCTCATCCCTGGGGCCTCCTCCGGACACGTGGGTACCTTCTCACTTCGGCCCATCCTCCGGTCACTCAGGCACCGTAACTCCCCTCCCTGCCCGGCACCCAGCACCATCTGGCATTCTATATTGATAGATGCTTAGGTCTGCTCCCCTTTATTGGGATGTCATCCCCAGGACGGCAAGGACAGGTGTGTTTCCTGTGCATCTAGGGCAGGGCTCGCCACACAGCCGATAATTATTCGTTGAATAAACAGGTCACTGTTTAGAAAGCAGTGAGCAAGACCAGAGGCTTGTAAAACCACACTGGCAAGAAGCAGCCACGGTTTCTCCACCTGTGGACAAGGGACGGAGGTGCAAAAGACACCTGACCCTGAAAAATCTGTGATTTGGGGTTTTTTTATTTTAAAAAATGTTATTGTATTTAAATTCAGTTAATTAACATATAGTGTATCATTAGTTTCAGAGGTAGAATTTAGTGATTCCTCAGCTGCATACAACACCCAGTGCTCATCCCATCACGTGCCCTCCTTAATGGTCATCCCCCAGTGACCCCATCCCCCCACCCCTCCAGCAACTCTCAGTTTGTTTCCTGGAGTTCAGAGAATCTTAGGGTTTGTCTCCCTCTCTGATTTCATCACACTGTGGTTTTGATTAGCATTTCTCTGACTGGTAGTGAGGTAGAGCACCTTTTCACGTACCATTGGCCATGGGGATACTTTCTAGTTTTAAAAGCCCAAGCGTTTTGCATTTAAAAATCCTGTTGGGGGGTGCCTGGGTGGCTCAGTCGTTAAGCGTCTGCCTCCAGCTCAGGTCATGATCCCAGGGTCCTGGGATCGAGCCCCGCATCGGGCTCGGGCTCCCTGCTCCACGGGAAGCCTGCTTCTCCCTCTCCCACTCCCCCTGCTTGTGTTCCCTCTCTCGCTGTGTCTCTCTCTGTCAAATAAATAAATGAAATCTTAAAAAAAAAAAAATCCTGTTGGGACCACATTCCTGCTCATCTAGACACAAGCCCTGCTGTCCTCCACAGAAGAATTCTTACTCCCCTATCCTTTCCCAGCTTCCCCGCCCCCATCAGCTTCCCTATAGGCATTGACTCCAGATCTGCCTTTAAAACACTGGTTGAAACATAAAGGTAATTTTGCAAGCCACTTGCTCCCAGACCAGACCGTTGCCCAGGTTATAGACTGCACCATTACCACTGCATGATAAATGGCAGGTGATGAGGGAGCAGAAGGCTAGCTGAGGACAAAGCGGAAGCTGACACCCCACAAACCCCCACCCATGGGATATATGTGACATTTCTCAGGCACTCCTGGTTGCCCTCAAGCTAAGGAAAGGAAAAACAAATAGTTAATTTACAGAGGCCACAATCCTGTGAGACATGAGTCTCCCTCAGTTTACAAAAGTCTTAGCGATCTACAAGAACAAAGCATTTCTATCAATAACCTAACTTCCAGAAGAAAATGTAGATACAACTAAACGTCCTTATGAAGGGCAGCCCATTGACAGATACTTGAAGAGAGCAGAGTGTAAAGTTCCCTTCATGTTATCGCCTTGCTAGAGGGAAAGGCTACCTTGGCCTGACAAAGGCAAGGTCTCAGGTATCCTGTGAATCTCCTTTAACATATGAAAACCCCTTGGAAACCTCCCTTTTCCTTACCTCCGCTCACAACCCCGCTCCCAACCCCCATGCAGCAGCTCTTTCTGCCCAAGCGTCCTGTCCCCGTGCTTTAATAAACCACCTTTTCGCACCAAAGACGCCTCAAGAACTCTTTCTTGGTCTTTGGCTCTGGACCTCCCCCCACCGAACCTCACCTATATTCCAAAACCCCATCAGCAGGGACCTGTTTGCTTTTGTGCATTACATATAGACTAGGCTCATACTGACTAGGATTTGCAACTTCACTACTCACACCTTGATGATTTTGTTTTCTGTTGAAGAGTTTTCCTAAGAGAGCATAGAGATTTTTCAAAGCGCTTTATTGAATATAAATCTGATTTCAGCATGATTTCACTCCTTCCCTTCACTACAGTATGCTCCCTTCTCAATATTTTCTCTTCCTTGTGATCTTAATTAAAACTAATCTCATCAGAGACTCTCAATTCATACTATGTTAATCCTGTATAATATGTAATCAAACTTGGGCTGTTATTTGCTTAACAAAATCCCAAAGCTTGAGAATGATGGTGAGAGACCCCATCCATTTGTGGATGGCCTCCCATCCCCACTATTGTGAAGATTTTTTCTTTTTAATGGATTCTATATCCCCAGCCTTTCAGAAGTGGAAGAAAACCCAGATGACTTCAATATTTTAAAACTCAAGAAATGTTAAAGAGGAATTAAAATTGTGCAGTATTTTCAATGCCTGTATTTACAATCTATCCCTCCCCGCCCCTGACACACAGAGGCATATACATTCACCCCAATATCTGTGAGCCGTCCCTGGAAGGTAATTCGAAGCACCAAATGTAAGAAACTCCCAGAAAGGGAGCCTTAAGTGCAACAGTCCCTTGGAAATCCTATATGCCCCTCTGACACCCGAAGGAAAAGCTCACTTCTGACAATGCCTTGGTAGCAGGAATTCCAGAAGGAAGAGTCGGCAAATCAGTCTTCCATGCATGGCAACATTGGGCAAAATAAGCCTTAAGCCTTCTGTGCCCAGATAAAGCCAATCAAAGTCTCCCTCTACAGTATCCGGAAACTGGACGACTCTCTAATGTTACCCAAAGGTATTGCCCACTACTAATGGATCGGACTCCTGACCATACGCAGGTTTATAGAAGTCACCAAGATACGGTGATTTTTTTTTTTTAAGATTTTATTTATTTATTTGACAGAGAGAGAGAGCGATCAGGCAGGGGAAGCCAAGGGAGGGAGAAGCAGACCGCACTGAGCAGGGACCCCGACTCCTGGCTGGATCCCAAGACCCCGGACAAAGACCTGAGCCGAAAGCAGACACCCAACCAACTGAGCCACCCAGGCGCCAGATATTGTGACTTATAACAAGAAATACAAGTTCGGTCTTGTCCCCATTTCTGACTCAGAGTTCCTAAAACCCTTGGAATTTCCTGTAAGGAGAATCATAAAGATGTCTTTTGATATGTTAATGAGGCAACTTTGGGAAAGCACCTGCAGAAGGGGGCAGGTTGCCAGAGGCGCCAACCATGTGGCCTGTGGGGTGGAAATTTCAGCCCCACCCAGGACCTCCAGGGTCGGACTGAATCTAGAAACTGAGTTTAATCCTCAACGGCCAGTGATTTATCCATCTATGCAGCGGAGCCTCCCGAAAAACCCAGAAGGACGGGGTTCCAGGAGCTCGCAGGTGGGTGAGCTTGAAGCCATGTGAGAGCCTGAGGTTGAACAAAACTCAGGATGCCTGAGGAATGCTTCAGGGAGGCTAGACGGTAAAGTAACCTTCCCCTCCCTTCTGCAAACCTCCCATCCTCCCTTGTTATTTAGCCTTTTATTTCAGGAACCTGGAACCACCCTGAACACAAAGGAGGCTGGTGGCAGGAACCCCATGCCTGTCAAGAAGTCGGTAGATCCTGTATTTCTCTATAAAATCCCCCAGCCACCTCCTCCTAGCGGCTTTACAGGTTCTGAAGGCCCTGGCCTGCTGCAGCCCCTGTGCCCTGCAAAGCAAGAAAGCTATTCTTCCACTTTATCCCCAGCTCTGTCTTCGCCTTATATTTTGGCTCCGAAGCACGGAGGTTGGTTTTCGACAAGAAGCTCAAGGAGATGCAGGGCGAGTGGAGCCCAGAGGGGACAAGAAGGCTCCACACCCTTCCCCACACCGCACCCTGTGCATCTCCTCCATCTGGATGCTTCTGACTTAGATCCTAGTCAGTAAGGGTTTCTCTGAGTCCTGCGAGCTGCCGAAGAAGGGGGCATGGGAACCTCCAATCTACAGCCAGTGGGTCAGAAGCCCAGGTGACAACCTGCCCTGCCACTGTCACCTGCAAGGGGGGGGAGGGCAGTCCTGGGGGACCCAGCCTCTCGCCTGGGGGAGTCGAAGCCCTCTCCGGGGTGGACCGGGTCAGGACTGAGTTCCACTGGAGGACATCTGGTGTGGGAAACCCCCCAACACACTGGAAATGTCCTAGAAAAAGTAGTCACTGAAACAAAACCAAACTTGAATGAAAAGACAGATTCCTGTGCAGTGTTGGGGATTCCAGTGTAAGAACCAGAAAAGATCATCTCCAAGATGTCCCAGTGGGATCAACTCATCATTTGTGGTCTCTGGGTGTCATTCCAGTGGCAAATTGCACCTGACTGGTCCAGTCTGGCTCACAGGACCCCCAACTCCTCAGCCAAGAAAAGTGAGGTATCTTAATTAATATTCCCACTAAGACCTCATCCAGAGGAAGAAGTTGGGCAGCTGAAAGCAACTCCGACAGGATCGAACTAGAAGAGGAGGGTGGACGCTGGACAGGGAGACCACAGATGCCCACCAGCCAGTGGGGGAAAATGGTACATAAGCTTTCCAGACCAAAGGGCATTACTGCCCGTGTTTGATCACGATTTGCTTAAGGCAAGTCAAGTGAAACTGATCTCCCAAAAAGCTGGAGATGGTTGTTTGAACGCAGCCTTCTGTATAACCCAGATTTCCTTGAACCATCCTCAGAATTTAGGATAAAATTCTTCCAGATTCCCTTTGATCTGTGCCCCCACATTAACATCTGAACCTCTCAGACTGAACATGCCCCTGGGCATCCCTGTCCGGAAAGTGCCAAAAGGGCTGCAATACCCAAAAATGTACAAAATACAATGGAATGCATAAAGCCCTTTAAAACCAATAGCTCTTACATTATTCAGATCTGAAAAAGATCAGGAAGAATAATCTTCCCTAAACTTAATCCAACTGATTAAAGTAAGAATTGTTTTTTTTTTCATAGACCTTCCAAATGTTCTCCAAATCACAAAGAGATTCCGGTAAAAACATTTCAGACCAAATCCTGGACGTTCACAAATCAGTAACCACATCTATTTAAACAATTTAGAGTGATCTGAAATGCTTTCTTTTCCTGAAAAATAAGGGCAGGCTGACAAGTTAATTGAAAAAAAAAAAAAAAAAAAGACAGACCTACTCACACACAATCACACGATATTCAGCAAGTCCTGGAAATGACACGCTTAAAATCCATCAATTTCAACAAAAAGAAATTAAAATGACACATTTCCTGTGTGTTTCCTATTACTTCAGGCCCGTGTGTGCACTCAGCAATGATGCGTGAATCTCTGGGCGCGCGAGGTGCTAAGGTAGGAAAATACTGTTACCTATCACTTGATTGTCCCCTGTCATCTTTGTTACGACGTCTTACTTCATTCCTCCTCCGGACGCCCCTCCCCGGCCATCCCTCCCTGAGACCCTGATGCGCCCCGGCCTCAAATTCCCCTTTATGTTACAGCACCACCGTGAAGAACAGAAGCAAACTCTTGGCCTTGGAGTTTGAAAAGCCGAGATCCACCCAGTCGTAGTCAAGAGATGGCAAAGAATGCGTGCACTATTCAAACTCTTAGGGGATAATTTTCTGGTTTGAGGAGAGAGAGATGAAGAAACGGACAAGAAGAGTAGAGGCTGAAAGGAGCCTCTGAGGGAGAGAACTCTACCCCGCCTGCTCCCAGAACCACCTCGGAGGGGAGCTGGGGGTGGGCAGACAGAAGGAGCACCTCCCCTCCAGATACACTGGGAGGGGGTGAAGCAGAGAGATCTCTGCCCTAAATTTCCTTGTAGAATCATGAGTGTTGAACACATCCGTCCCCACTCGACCATGGAGAGAGAACTGGGGAGCTGAGAGGTCTGGCTGTTAAGTCAGGAACTCTAGGCGCTGAGGCAACACATCAAGGGTCTGTGGCCCCAAAGGAGGCCAGGAGCACCGTTCCCTTCCCCATGAGTTCCCGCTCGGCAGGAACCATGGGGTCTGGACGGAGGGACCACATGGTAGAAGGAGACGTGGACCAAGCATCCATGATGCAGACAACAGAAGCTGCTCTCAGAAGATGCCAACGCACGACGATGCACACGGCTGGCTTCCAGATGGGATGAGGTGCATTCAGCTGAAAGACGAAGAGATGCCTTCCCCACGACCTGGGACTTGGATGCCTCCCAAGGCAAAAGAGAACAGGTCGGAAAATTCTCAAAGATCAACTTGAAACTGTGGTGCTTTCATACCTGGTAAAGCAGCCTGGATAATCACATCCATTCATGGAGTTAAATAAAGACAAGAGACAAGGAATCCCGCCTTCAACAACATATCATCTGGACCAAGATTTGGCGCCGAAAATAGAGTAAAGTCCAACTTGCATTTATGGGGGGACTGAAGGCATCCTTTGAGGTCTCCAGTGAGGGGAACAGAAATGGCGGCGCCCAAGCCAACACACTCTTCACCCACACAGCATTTCCCTACAGCAATGACGTTTCTGTTAAGAAATACTGTCCAAAACTCGGAAACGAGGCAGAAGGTAACTCCTGTTCTGTCATATTTGGTAAACAGGTCCACCCAAGAGCTGTTCAGTTATCTAGGAGAAGGCACCGTGTTTGACGCGGTTATTTACTGTTGGCCTGGAGTCTGCACACAGTGAAGCTGAGCAGTGAGTTGGGAGTTATGGCTTACTGCCCTGGAGGACACGGGTTCTGCAGCCAACACGGCGAGCTCGGTGCAACATTCCTTCATCAAACCTCCTATAGATACCCGGCTCGCCCCAGGCTCCGTGAGCCAGCCTTGCCACCTGTCTGGTCCCTCACTAATGCACCAACAGAGTGCATGGTGCTCATGTTAACGTGGACATGGGTCTGTGTTCTATTTTCATGAGCAGTGTTATTGCTAGGAATGGAGGACCATTTCCCAGGTGAGTCCATTCTACAGACAGCCCCTGGGGAGCCCCCCCCCCCCACCCTGAGCCTGGTGGGGCTGGGAGACGTGCTGGGACAGGGGCTTCCAGGATCCAATCACACTCATTTGAGTTCTGGGGTTTGGGAGGAAAACGAAGCAAGGGAGCGCCAGCAAAACTCAGGTCTGCCTCCAGATCCCGGAATCTCTTACTGCCTCATCTGTCTTCCTTTTATCAGGTGAAAAATGGGCGTCGAGGATTTCTCAAGCACCCGATCATTAGCTTATTAATTTGAATTTGAGAGAAGGGAAAGAGGATTAAAAGGTAAACATCAGAGCAGCGTGTTTGTTCTCAGAAAAGGTAAAAAGATCACAAAACCCTTCCCACTCCCCACCATACCTGCCAAGCACAGGTAAAGCCCACCTGGTTTTCTCAGGTCCCAGCCCTGCCCATCCCACCCCTGAAGACCAGACCCTCATGTGGCCAGGCTCAGAGACTACCCAAAACATGCATGATTTTATTTTTGCCTGAGCCAGAGGATACACAAATCTGGATAAAATTTAGAAAATGTCCTCGATCTGTGTTTCTGTGGCAGATTTATTTCACTTGGCACGACGAGAAGGACCCTCGTGACTACAGCCACCATCACAGAAGCAGACAGTACATGGTGGTTTCCGGGAGTGGGGGAGGGGGAAGCGGGGAGATGCTGTTCATCAGGTAGGAAGTTCCAGTCGTGCAAGATGAATGCGTTCCAGAGACGTGCTGGACAACACAGCGCCTCCAGCGATAACGTACTGTACGCGTAAAAACGTGCTCAGTGGGTCGATCTCATGCGAAGTGTTCTTAACCGCAACAAAAACAAAACGTGGTATGCACATACGATGGAATATTATTCTGCTATTAAAAAGAAGTGGATTCCGACATTCCAACACCTGCTACACGATGGATGAACCCAGAGGACGGGACGCCCAGTGCAACATGCTGGTCACAAAAAGACAAAGGGTGTCTGCGCGTATATGAGGCCCCATAGGGCAGTCCCGTTCACGGACACAGGAAGCAGAGGGGTGGTCGCCGGGGCTGGGGGCAGGGAGGAGTGCTGGTGTTTCACGGGGACAGAGTCTCGCTGTTGCAGGATGCAGAGCCCGGAGGTGGACCACAGGGGTGGTGGACGCACAGCACTGTGAGTGTGCTTACTTAACGCCACTGAGCTGTTCGCTTAAAAATGATTAAGATGGCAAATTCTGTTATGCATATTTTACAATTAAAAATAAAAACTTAAAAAGAAAACAAAAAAGAGCAAGTGCTATAAGGGGTAATTTTATTCAGTGCAGGAGTAATTAAAATCGAGCTTCAGTGTCCCTCGCCTCGCCAACCAGCTCGACCGTTCGCAGGGCTCCTTCCCCCCAGAATTCTGCACCCTCCGCCTCCCTTCGGAGCTGAAAGGTCTGGCTCTGACATTTCCTTCCCCAGCGGGGCCTGTCTCCCTGCCTCCAGCGCTTCTCTCCCCCAGCCCCCCTCCGCCGCTCCTCCAACTGATGGCTCCTCCTTAATAGACAGCAGGTCACAGAATTACAGACAAGGGGACGCAAAACAAACAAAACAGAAAGGACTCTGTTGCAGTAATTTGGGAAAAGAATCCAAGCTGAAGTCAGGGTCGCGGGAAAAGGGAGGAGAGCACCACCCTGCAGCGCTATGGGATTCGCCATTTATAACTCTAAGACACACCTCAAAGTTTCAACATCAAAAAGCAGGTTTTAAATGCAGCCCCAGTTTACCAGCACGCAGACGCTATCATTATTTCAAATAGTAACAGTGCTTGTGGGATGGAACTCAGTATTAAAGAATAATCCATTATGAGTTTGTCTCTTTTTTTTTTTTTTCCTTTTAATCTCGTGCTTTCGCAGAGGGGTCATTGCTTAAAGGTTGGCAATTTAGCTCTGTTCCAACTGTGTATTTGTCGTTTCAAATACCATCTATATGCCAATGACTCAAAAATTCCTATCCTCAGCCAGAATGCTGCCACTGAGCTCCAGACCCTTGTAGCAGCTGCCTATGGAGCAGCCCCCATGTGGACGTCCTCCTAGCATCTTCCTACTCAAGGAGTGCAGAGCCAGCCTCCCGGTCATCCCCACCTGCACCCACTCCTTCTCCCCAGGCTGCTGTCTTCGCAGAGTGGGGGAAATCTCGGGTACTTAGTTAGCACTTCCTTTACCAGGTCCTCCTAGACAAGTCTGCTCCTCCCCATGGCCACCACCCAAGTCTGTGTCACCTCCTAGGGCACCCCCATGGTCCTCAAACCTACTCAACGCAGCAAGAGTAGACTGTTGTTTGATTCTTTTTTTTTTTTAAGATTTTAATTTATTTGACAGAGAAAGCAAGCGAGATCAGGAATGCAAGCAGGGGGAGTGGGAGAGGGAGAGGCAGGCCTCCCGCCAAGCAGGGAGCCCGATGCAGGGCTTGATCCCAGGACCCTGGGATCATGACCTGAGCCGAAGGCAGATGTTCAGTGACTGAGCCACCCAGGTGCCCCTGTTTGATTCTTCTTAAGGCAAATACGGCCATGCCTCATCTTCGCTGAAAAGCCTCCAACGGTATTCCATAGCTTGGGAAACATCCAAGATGTGTCCACCCAGGACCTTCCCAATCGTCACATGCCTCCTCTCTTCTTCCTTCTCCCCACCCCCTCCTCTGTTCGGCCACCGTGTTCTTCCTTATTTTACTACTATTTTCTTAATGCCCCCAGCCTCCCTCCTGCTTCCAAGAGAACATGCAAGATCAACCATTCATTCGATTCTCAAAAGACATTTAAGGACTTGGCGTGGCGGCTGTCCGTGTGTCTGGGGCACGTGGAAGTCCTGAGATGTCGGTGACGCCGTGTGACCGAGGTGCGGCCAACAGAACAGAGTGAAGAAGTCACTTCCAAACTGGCCCTTAAAACCATCTGCCTTTGAATCTCCAACTTTATCCTCCCTTTCCACGTGGACCTGGGACACTGAGTGCTCCAGCTGGGTCCCTGCATGAGGCAGGCAGCTAGACACCTGGGCCGGAGCCAGCAGCCAGGGACTCTGGATGGAAAGGGGACACGGCATGACAAAGACATACAGATCTACTAATATTTGGGACTTACTTGTTACCATAGCCGAGCCTGTCCTGTCCTGACTAATAGTTATGTCAAAATGCACACATGAAGTAGCATGTAAATAGGTGTTTATGGCCCCAGATAAATAAAGACCCATGAATGTGCATAGAAAAAAAGACAAAATGATAGTCACCAAATATCAATAATAGTTGGCATCTGAACATTAAAATACTAAGCGAACTTTCTTCTTATTTTTCTATATTCTAATAATTGTCTACTATGCTATGCATAGCCTTCAAAAACAAATTACATTTAATTTTTCTTTTTCTTTTTTTTTTAAGTTTTTTTTAAAGTAATCTCTACACCCAATGCAGGGTGCAAACTCACATCCCTGCAATCAAGAGTCGCATGCTCTACTGACTGAGCCAGCCAGACACCCTGCAAATCACATTTAATTTAAAAAATACATTTAAAAATAATTTTTAAAAAGACATAAAATCAAACACAGCCAAAATGCACTCCAGGGCTTAAACTTTTGGAACTGAAATCACCTGATCATCATGAGGTTAAGACAGATTGAGAGAAATTATACATGTGGCTAAAATTACGTGCCGGGGAAGAATATGTGTTCTAAATATAGGAATTTAAGAAACAAAATAAATACACCCATCGTGAGCCCATTAGTGTGGATGCACTTACTTAATAGGCTCTGTTATAGCACGTGGCACAGTGAAGTAATACAGGACATGCTCAATGCGGTGTGGTTCACAGATCTTCACACTTTCAGTCCATTATGAGATAAATGCCTTTTAAAGAGGATAACTCAGTAGACGAGTGGTTGGAAGACCCCACTGTAACCTCTAAATAGCACATTATCCACCATACACAGCCGTCATAATGTCCGCAGAAAGGAGCAGACACTCACTGGGACCAGCACCCGGCTGGCATTCCTATACCCTCCTCCTCGAGCTCAGACTGGATACACAAGCCTGAACTCTTGGCTCAGAGCCTCGGCCACCTCCCGCCCCATCTCAGACCCCAGGATAGGTCCCTGGGCTGAACCGACCACAGGAGCCTGGAGGACGTGGCTTCCTTCTGCACCGCTGAACTCAAGAGGAGCACCATGCTGGATCTGGCTTCCCAAGCAGCTGCCCAGAGGGCTGAGGACAGCCTGGAATTTGCATTCGGGAATCAGTAAGGATTGGCGATAAATGCATTTCCATCCCTGCTGTTGGACTGGCCAGCACGCCAGGGTTCCACACGGCCTCTCTCAACAGAAGCACGGGAACAGCAACCCGCTGTGTTTTCTTGTTTTCGGGAGAGACGCCAGGGGCCAGCCCCACCTCACCACACCTGCTATTCACTACCCTTCCCTCCTGTCTCCCATGCTTTTTGCTCACTCTGGGACTGTGCCCCCACCACACACACACACATACACACACACAAGTGACAACATGCAGGCTTCTCTTCAGGGTCTGCTTTTAGGGCATCAGGGCTAAGATGACTCCCAAGCATCCCTTTCCCTCCAGATTCCCTTCCAATGGCCAACAATTTCTGCTTTTAGGGAATCAGGGCTAAGATGACTCCCAAGCATCCCTTTCCCTCCAGATTCCCTTCCAATGGCCAACAATTTCTGCTTTTAGGGAATCAGGGCTAAGATGACTCCCAAGCATCCCTTTCCCTCCAGATTCCCTTCCAATGGCCA
>NC_138381.1:79884603-79939897 GCF_054177405.1 Leptonychotes weddellii
CAACAGGTTCCGGGAAGCTGACTTCACATCCCTTCCCCAGAAATGAAGCTGCAGACCTAAGCTACATTGTCAGACTGGCCAACAGCGACTGGTGAACATGTGAGCACCTAACCAGATGCGTCCTACCACAGTGAACATCAAGATACAGTACTCCAATGCCAGACCAAAGCGCTCACTTTGCAGCAGGCCCAGAATCCACGCAGTGATCTTTCTGCCATGAGAACCTACAGCCTCTGGAGGAGACCAGAACTAGGACAACCAGAGAGAAGTGAAGGTAGAGTCCCCTATACTGAAAACCCCTGGATCGATCTGTACCTGATGCCGACTACCCCTGGATGTTTCAACTATGTGTGCCAATAAATTCTTTTTTAGAGTGTAAGCCAGTTTGTCTTTTCTGTTACTTACAAACAAAACATCCTGAGTGTACGGACGGGTAAGGGATCGCCTAAACCAGTTCAAAACTAATTTTCTTTTTTTTTTTTTTTAAAGATTTTTATTTATTTATTTGACAGAGAGAGACACAATGAGAGAGGAAATACAAGCAGGGGGAGTGGGAGAGGGAGAAGCAGGCTTCCCGCCGAGCAGGGAGCCTGACGCGGGGCTCAATCCCAGGACCCTGGGATCATGACCCGAGCCGAAGGCAGACGCTTAACGACTGAGCCACCCAGGCGCCCCCAAAACTAATTTTCTATTCCCACTGATCACCTCAGTAGATAACCTCTGCCTGCTTAAGAGAGGCAGATGGGTTCTTTTAAAAAAGCAGCCAGTTCTTCTCCATAAAGGTTTTCTTGGTCTTTGCTTTTAAATCCCAGAATCATGCTGTATGACAGGGACTCTTCCATCAGAGGGCAGAGTCATTCCAAGGGATGTCCTGGGAGCTGGTTCTGGGCGGGTACTCTGCCTCTGTCCCCTCCCCACCCTTCCGAGTGTCGGGCGGTTACCCCCATCCTAAGTCAGCATCAGCGTTCTGCCTCCATAAGGGAGCGGGTGAAACAGACAGCGCTAATGGATGAAGATGCCTCAGCAAAGCTGCAAACTCCAGGGGCTTCCTGTCACGCATAACTTGCCCTGATGTGAAGTCTGGCCCGTGCACCAGAGGCAGGCAGTCTGCTTCTGGAGTCCAGAGCCATTTACGGTGCGAAATCAACTGGTTTATCCCTGTTTGAGGAGACGGATGGAAAGGCATTGTTGTCACTCTCACTGTTTCACGCATCAACTTGCTGAAAAAGCCATCGGTATGTGTTCTACCACCCATGCAAATGCACAAGGGTGGGTGGAGGCCTGTCTACAGAACGCCGCGGTTTTGTTTTTCCTAAACTTTGCCTGAAATGTACAAAAGGATAGATTCTGTGCAGATGGAATTAACAGCCCACTAACTCACAACTCCAAAGCACATTTTTTCACATTTACATTTAAAAGGAGAAGCACTTCTGATAGTTATTAAACCAAGGGTTGTAAACCAGCCTCCCAGGGCTAAGCCTGATCTGTGTGATATACATGTTTTAAATCGAATTAGAACTCACCTTTGCCAAGGAGAAATTCCAAGGGAGAATCTGCATGATTGTGTTTTTTTTTTTCTTTTTGTCTTTGCTGGGTTTTTTGTTTGTTGGTTTTTTTTTTGCCCTGAAATGTCAAAGCCTCAGCAGCACTGGATATGGTATCAGGAATTAGCCACAAGCTCCATCCACCCCTACTGTCTCGTGCTCTTTACACATATGGGTCACCCGACTGGCCTCTGTTGTCACTTGAGTTTATAAAATCCTCTTTGAAAGCCTGTCCTGTTTTTGCTATTGTTTTTAGATTCTGAGACATGTGACTTCCCAGGAGAGTCTTCCCAATAAGTGTTTAGAACTTATTGGGATAGGGGCGCCTGGGTGGCTCAGTCGTTAAGCGTCTGCCTTCGGCTCGGGTCATGATCCCAGGGGCCTGGGATAGAGCCCCGCATCGGGCTCCCTGCTCAGCAGGAAGCCTCCTTCTCCCTCTCCCTGCTGCGCCCCCTGCTTGTGTTCCCTCTCTCACTGTGTCTCTGTCAAATAAATAAATAAAATCTTTAAAAAAAAAAACTTATTGGGATAGAGTGTTTACTTTGAGTAACAGAAACCCCCAGCATTCACAATGTAAACAGTAATAATCTCATCGTACTAATTTCCCTTTCTTTGGCCTCTTGAGAATCCCAAGTGTGTAACGTAGGCGAACCCAACGCACGCTGATATCCCGTCAGCATCGGAAAGCAGGAGAGAAAAATATGAAACCCTAAAGTCTCCTCTCTCCCGGGCTTCTCCCCGCCAAATTCAAACCACAATAAAATACTAGTGTCAATAAAGGAGGAAAAGCAAAATTACTTCCACGCAACAGGAAAATAATCTGAAAAAGAGCTTTGCAAATTACAGGCTTCTCTCCCGGGTGGTCTTTCCATTGGACAGAAACAGGTGACGGATCTGCAGACAACAATCAGGTCACATCCCTTGAGGAAAGACGCTACTGGGTTTATGTGACGGGTTAGACGGCAGGCTGTGCTCCTGGCCTCCTAGAGCCGACCTCTACTGCTTCCCTGAAAACCCGCACCCCTGAGCTCGGGCTGCAGCCAGCCCTGCACCAGCCCGCCCTAATCCAATCCTGGAGAACCCATTCTCCTTCGCCTGTGACCGGTCTAAATGTGGGCATGTGACCAGGATCTGGCTACGAGAAAATATTTGTACATTAGTGGAGAAGTGTGTATTGTCTCGATTATCTGATTATCTGGGAGCTCTTTTATAACTCTGTAGTTTGTAATAACTTACACTGCCTAGCACCCATTCCCCTTCCCCCAAAACAGCAAAACCTCTCAAGGAAAACGCCGTGTGCACGTGCACGTGTGTATGTGTGTGTATTTCTGCGCATTTATTCCTATTTTCAATTGTGGTAAAATATACAATACACACACCAGAACATGGACCCTATTCATCATCTTTAAGCGCACCGTTCAGGAGCGTTAAGGAAACTCACGGTGCTAAGCAACCATCATACCCTCCATCCTCAGGACTTTTGCATCTTCCCGCGATGCAACTGTCCCCATTTAACACTGATTTCCCCGCGCCCCTCCCCCACCCTTGCCACCCGCCCTTCGACTCTGTGCTTCTACGAATCTGACTATCCTGGAGAGTCCGTGGAAGTGCAATCACACAGTATTTGTCCTTTTGTGTGCTGCTGATTTCCCTTTGTGTAACGTCCCCCCAGGTGCATCCACATTGTGGCAGGTGTCGGAGTCCCCCTCCTTTTTAAGGCTGAATCATTTTCCATTGTGTGGAGGGACCCCCTGAAGGACACCTGGGTTGCTTCCATGGTTTAGCCATTGTGCCCAGTGCTGCTAGGAACATGGGTGTACCAATATCTCTCCCCCGACTTCAGCTATTTGAGGTATGCACTCAGAAGTGAAACTGCAGGATCCCGTCGTAATTCTCGTTTAGCTTCCCGAGGCACCTCCATGCTGTTGTCCACAGCGGCTGCCCCAGTCTGCATTCCCACCAGCAGTGCACGAGGGCTCCCCCTTCTCTGCCTCTTGCCAGGACTGCTGTCTTCTGACTTTTCCACTGTGGCCATCCCGACAGGTGTACCGGTGGCCTGATGATCTCCTTGTGGCCAGGTTCCCGTTTCTGCCTGAGAGGACATCCACCACCTCGAGACCTCAGAGTGTCAAGGACGAGGAAGAAGTCAACGTGCTAAAGACGGCGGAGCAGAAACAGGGCCCGAGCTTGGGGCCAACGACCCAGTCCGCACTTACAACTAGCAACTGCCCCCGTCCAGGCTTCTCGTGGAGCTAGGAAAATGCACTTCCATTTACTTCAGGCACCAATAAACTGTTATTTCAGCCCAAAGCCTTCTTACGTTTATCAGGTGATATAGATCTATGGCAGATTTTTTCTTTAAACTTTTCAGATACGGCGGGATTGCATCTTGTGTTCCCAATGTGGTACAAAGCTACCCGACAAGGAGAAAATCACATTTGTTTCAGGCTATCCTCAAAATCTCCCCCAACACACAGAAGATAGAGCGTCCGTGGGTGTACAAGCAAGCCTGCCCAGTCGTGGGGGGTGGGGGGGTGCAGGGAAAGATTACAGACTCGCCGTTTGATGCAAAGACTTCTCCAGCTGAGGAGAAGAGCGTGTTGGGAGGGAGGGGGAGAGGTGCCCCTGCCCCCAAGCCCTGGACACATCAGAGTGGCAGGCGCCTTCTACTCCCCTCCCAGAACTGCCTTGACCAGGAATGGGGGCCGGTCCTCCTGACACGTGGGAGAGAAGGTGAGGCCTTGAGAGGACCTTCTGTGAGCTGCCACGTCCTGGCAGGGCCATTGGGAAGGGTGCTGACCACATACACGGACGGAGGACACAGTCCTCGTCCAGGAGGAGTTCTGGAATCTACAAGGGGTACCTACCCAGGGCAATAAAACAGCGGAGGCTGCAAAGGACTCACGCAGGCGGCCAGGGGAGCAACCAATAAGCAGCTCGGTAAGAGTTAGGGTTTTGCCTCCAGGACACACAGACGGAGCGCCACTAGAGAAGCCTGCATCATGCTGGGGACAGAAATGCTC
The DNA here is from genome assembly GCF_054177405.1 of Leptonychotes weddellii. Lineage (NCBI taxonomy): Eukaryota > Metazoa > Chordata > Mammalia > Carnivora > Phocidae > Leptonychotes > Leptonychotes weddellii. The sequence goes on from NC_138381.1 coordinate 79,889,171, forward strand.
CCCCTGGAACGTGTCCGCAACAACCCAATGAACTAAGCTGCCTTATGCTGGATTGCGGGCTTGCATGGCCCTGAGATCTGAGAGACCCAGGGCACTGGAGGCCCCTGAACACAACGCCTTCCTGTTCTCATGTGTCCCAGGGCTCCAGGCGCAGGAAGGGCGAAGGCGGCTCTCTCCCCAGAGCCCACGCTGAAATCACCTAGGCCAAGCTCACTACTGATGCTCTCACTCCCCTTGGCTTTCCCGGGACCAAAGCAGTGCTGGACTGCTTGTTTTGTACACCCCTGTCCGAGAGGCAGCATGGGATGACGTTCAAACCCCTCTAGAGCTTCCCAGCTGTACGGTTTTGAGTAAGTTTAACCGCTCCATACCTCAGTTTCCCCATCTGTAATATATGGATAGTAACAGCCCTTGTCTCGCTGGGGTTCAGAGATGATTAAGGGAGGCAAAATATGAACACGACTTAGCCCGGGGCTTGGCGCGATGATGATGATGATGAGCGAAGTAAAACAAAGCAGCATTTCTCAATCGCTACCTGAACAGATGCGGCTGTTCATCTTGCACAGCTGGGTCTGCCGACCTGCCAAGCGAAGCCCTGTGTGTGCTTCAGAAGGATGCTCAGTGTTGACGCCAAGGCCAGCGAGGGCCTCTGCACCAAAGCGCTCGGGAGCAGGAAGAGTGCCTTTTTCAGCCGCTGATCTCTGGCTGCTGGGTGTAGACACTGCCATTTCCCACGAAGTCATCCCCTTTACAACGAGGTGCTTCTGCTAGTTCCTCATGGAACCGAGTGTGGGATTCTCTGACGATCAGGATCTGGGCCAATCTATCAATCACTTCCACACACACGTAAGAGTTCAACATAACACTTAGGGCTTTACAGATATGAGCTCATCAATGCTCACGACAAATCGGTGAGGTCGGTACCATCACCTCTGTTTTCCCCCAAGTAACTGCCTGGCTTGGATAAGCCATGGACCCCTGGTTCTCACCCAAGAGGATGGAATACCAGATTTCCCCCTGAGGAGCACTGGGAGAACCCAACTTCTGCATCTGTAATTCACAAGTGGGATCACACAGGGACAGGATTGTGCCTTTCTTCACTTATTGAAGCATACGACTTTTTCTAGTATAAAAACTATTGACCTATCTCCTTCTTTTTAATAGGTCACAATACTCCAAAGTTTGACTGTAATAGAATTTGAGTAATTTCATATGCATTTCATTTAAACTGATTAGGATCTGCATCAAAGATTCACTTTGTAAAATTTGAAGTTTTTGCAGTAAGAAAGTACAATTTTTGTAGGAAAAATTGTAAAGCATTTTTTAATTGAATGATTTGGATCCCATATACTTGGAGTGATTTGGATGTGGAATTCCAAATGCCTTAATGATGTGGACTGCATATACAGTGAGTAACTGGGTCCATTTAATTGGGGGAAAAAATCACAGATCAAAGAAGGGAACAGGGGTTTTAAAGAACATAAATGTATACATTCAGTCCACATCTCAGATACCTAAATCCTGAGGACAACCTGCAGAAAGGGATTCGCACCCACATAACTGCTGCATTCAACTTCCCGCAGGGCACGAATCCAGGGACACCATCTGCAACGGACCCCTGAAAACACAGCTCGCCTGCTGCATGGACGTCAATAAGCAATGAGTTATTCTCTTCCCACTTTTTCATTTCCCAGGATAACGGAATCGAGATGTCTTTAAAAGCATAACAGGAAGTCCTATCAGAGTCTGAAAGGAGATCATTTAAGCCAGCAGAGGCCCAGGATTGCATAACCACATGGCTGACATTTCCAAAGGCTGACTGAGCCCCAGTCCAAGGGACCCACAGGGACGGAAGCCACCATGCACTTAAGCCAGGCATAGCTGGGACTTTCCCCGCATCGTTGATCTTTCTCTGCATCTTTGAGGAAGGGAGGAGACTCAGACACTGACAGAGTGCGCAAGATTCATTGCTGCACCACAGAGCAAAGGAAACAAGAGAGGACAGAACTCTTTTCATCTCTGTGGGGCAGAAAATCCCTGGGAAGAGTCGGGGATTTGTTAGAGCAAGCCGGCAGGAAAACACAGGCTGCTTCTGTGCATTGGCCACTTCTGGGTGCCCGGGTATCTTGGATACAAACTTCCTTTGGGCAGAATAATCCCATTCCTGGGGGATTCCTTCAGATGAAATAATTGAATAAAACGAAAAGGTATCCTTATCCACGTATCACATTTTCAACGTGGAAACCCTACTGGGTGCTATGACTGTTCCGGGCGCTGGGGTGCAACGACCAAGAGGCAGACATGGCATACTGGTGGGAGATGAGAAATGAGCAGGACACAGCCATCCAGATGATTGCAGTGCTATTAAGACATTATAAGACGATGCATAGCAGCAGGTAACGGTGGTGGTGGTGATTTTGATGGACTCAAGAAAGCCTCTACTGGATGGGCAAAATTTGAGTTGAGGGCTGAGTCTCAAGAAGGAGTTAGGTGAGTGGAGATTTGGGAGCAGAATGTTGCCAGCAAGAGAACAGCAAGTGCAAAGGCCCTGGGGTGGTGGTAAGTGTGACCTCTCCCAGCACAGAAGGCGGGCTTAAGCGGCCGCAGTGTATATGTTGAGTATCTTTGTACACCTCCAAAGATGTTCAGAGCAGGATGACTAAGGAATAATGGGAACAACCTAACGCTATGAGTGTAGGAATGGTCAAATAAACAAGAGCTCATCAATGGATGGAATATTTGCACATTGGCTAGGACTCTAGGGTCAGAGGGATGGGAAGGAAATTCTAGCTCCGCCACTTATGATCTATGGGAACTTGGGCAAATTCCTTAAAGCCTCCATTTTCTCAGCAATTAAATGGGGACAGTAAGAAATCTAGCTCTGTGGGTTACTGTCCATATTAAATGGGATAATATTTGTAAAAATTGTGCATGATGCTGGGAACCATGTACACACTTAAAAAATATTTGCCATTATTTATGAGGTGTAGGCTGGTGATGCCCCAATGAACAGAAAGCAAGAGAAGGCCATTAATCAAATAACCACACAAATAAATGTAAAACTGCCCAAGTCCTGTGGTTGAGAACCACAGGGCACCACAAGGGCATAAGGAGACTGATCCCATCAGGGAGGGGGGAAAGACTTCCATGGGGACGAGACCGTTTACCATGGCCACACAGGGACACATTCCCTGTCCTTCATCGCTGCTTCCTAGGAACTCAGGTGTCTTTCACTTTTCTTCTCCTGTAGACCCACCTCCCTCTGCTTCGTGAGCCCACCCCACGGCTCTCAGGATGACCTGCCTTGGGTCCAAACCCACGAACGGTGACAGTGCACCTGTCTTGGTCCTACCTCCCTGTTCCCCAGGGAGGGATTTTCATGGATGCTACCTAAGGTTATCCTAAGGTGAGGTCCACCTCTGTCAAGCAGATGGGGTGTCACTGCATTTGCTGCCTGGTTGTTGAAATCATCGTCAAATGAGGTGGGGAATAACCAGGGCTGGATAATGAAGGATGCGTGGAAACACCAGGGAGTTAAGTGTCTGGGCAGATACTGCCCAATATGACCACTGGGGTGACACGGTGATTGTGATAAGAACAGAAACCCAGATTAAGTCTCTGAAAACACTTAAAGTGAACAAAAGCAGAAAGCAAACGCAGGTACACAGGGGTTACCGCAACGGTAAAACATGCAGCTGCTGAAGAGTTAGAAGTGTTGCTAAAATTTGAGTAGTATTCTGTATTTATTCAAGGCAACCCCGTCTTCTCACACGCTCTCCCCTACCTCTGTGCTCCACTCTGCTGCACCCAGGGCTCGGTACAACACAAAACCCCAAACAGTTGGACTGCACTTAACTGAAGGTGCCCCAGCGGCATCCCACGGGCATCAGCCTCACCACGTATCCTGCCGAAGTGAGCGTCCTAATTCACCAAAGAACCAGGTTTCCGAGGGCCACCAGGCTGCACACAGGGATCCCTCCCAGGCTGCCGGGGAGAGGAACAAAGCGCCCCCCGTGCACGGCTTCCCGTCGCCCTGGGATTGTCGGGGCTGTCACATTTCTGCTGCCGTTAGCATTTCTGTGGCGGAAGCAGAAGCCAATTAAGGGATGGAAAGCAACAGCATCTGTAGAAGGGATGGGGGGAGATAAGAATGAAAAGCAAGACGCGGGAGGGAATCAAGGAAATGGAGAGGATGATGCTGCCGCAGGTAACATCATGTGGCCATCTATTCGAAGTGCTCCGACTCCATTCTGGCCTCTAGGGACCGCCTCCCGTGCTCACTCTCCATATGCCAGCTCCTGGAGGCTGTAAATCTGTTGCATAAAAATGCACACCACTTGTAACTGCGGTAACATACATAACTACAGACACACACGCACACACAGATACATAGATACACACATAGATGTACGCCTGCATGTATCTAGATGTGTATACGGATGGATACATTTTTTGATACTGAGTACTCCATGCTACCCCGCTTCAACAATAAGAAAAAGAATTGTCCTCTGTCTTGGTGAGAAACCAAGGCCCAGCAACTAATGAGCCCTAAAATTGAGCTGTAATGAATTTTGTGTTGTGCTGCTGATTTGAACAGAATCATTCCAGGAAGTCTGGAAAAGGGAAATGTGTTCAATCCCTTTGTTTGTTGCACGAGAGCAAAGCCTTGGAAAGAAGTAGAGGGGGAGGAAGGCTCCCCTGGGCTGGGATGGTCCGACTCCCATCCACGAGGCTGGGTACCCCACGGCCAGGCGGACTTAAACCCCAGGACCTATGACAAAGCCCGGAGGGAACAGACTGCCCCCAGAGCTCACATCCAACCTGTGGGTTCCTCGGGCAGCTACTGAGATTTGGGGACTGCCCTTAGGAAGTCCTTCGAGAAGGTAAAATGGGAAAGCCCAACCCCTTTTAACAATTGTGTTCTCTCCTTATCTGTCAGGCACTAAAGGTCCCTCAGCCCCACCCAGCCCCCAATTTCCTGAAGTCCTGTCTTTCTCAGTCCTGCCACTGGTCTCGCGGTTGACAGTGGCGTGAGCGCAGCCCAGCTGTGCATACGTCCAGCTACTCGTCAGAGCCACGGAACGTCGGTCCCGTGCTCCTTACACATCACAGACAAATGGCAGCCCAGCCATGCTGCTTACATCCAGTTAGCTGTTCTGTAAAAATTGCTTAATTCATTTTTTTCAAGGCAGCATACTTGGTGATAAACATATTTAAATTGGATACTTAAGAAGCAAAACACTGTGCTCCTTAATCATTTAAGCAAGTTCTTGCTTCTTAACTAAGGAAAAAGTAACAAGAACAACTTGTCAGGTCTGCAGCTACATTTTTAGATAACAGGCTTCAAAAAAATTCATTCTTTCCAGGGAGGGAAAAAAAGACATCCTCTTATTAATCACAAAAGTCCACTCCTTCTCTGTTGCTAATCAAGGTCTACCCCCTTGAGTAGGAAAATCAATCTATACCTTTGAATGGTGGCATTTCCAACAACAAAGTCGGGCATTGAAGACATTCCCTTTTTCCAACCTTCCTGGAATGATTCTGTTCAAGTCAGCATCAGATCCTATGCATCTTCCTGTCTAGTAACAAGGGTGTTTTGAAATATCTGCCCCATGTATCCGATTCACTCATCTTACAAAATGCTGCAGAGAATCTGAGGCTTGTTATCGGTTGCGTCTATACATTGTAAACCTTCCCCAGGGCAGTGTCATTTGTGATGTTTGTTACTGTTATTTTACGTGGCATTTATTAAAGCAGAATGGGAAACCAAAGTCCTGGGAGTGTTGGAGTCAGTCCAATACTGTGAATGCGATAATGTAGTCGGGCTGGGGCGGGAGAGCTCCAGGAAACTGGGAGATCATGCCCTATCTCAAGAGGAAGTCAAGGCTCAGTGAAGAATCATTACAGAGAAGACACTCTTTTTTTTTTTTCTCTATAGGACATTGCCTAGATTTTAAAAATCTTTTCAACAAAAAACTTTCTCCTGCTCCTCCCCCAGTATAAAGAAAACTATTATCAGAAATTGCTCTCTTTACATTTCAAAAAGTTTTGCTAATTTACTGTGCAAACCCAAGTGCTCTACCTCCTTGATTATATTGTTCCCAAGCATGACGCTCAAACAACCTGGGGTAGATGTTTAGCACAATCTTATAAAAGTCTGGATAATCTGCATTGATCTAGCATAAACACAGTTGCCAACACGCCGATAAAAAGCATCTGGAGAATTTGTCAGTAGTTATTTCCTGCTGTTTATTATTCCTGGACGACTCACAGGAACGCTCGACACGATCGAGTTCACATTAATAGGACTCAGTCACACCGCTGGGTACCATAATCCTATTCATCGAAGATACTTCAGGAGATTATTTTTAAGTTGCGATGCACTGGGATGACTTTAGACAGTCCGAGACTTACACTAAAAAAATGTTTGGAAGGGGTAACTGTAAAAAGAGTGACTTGAACTCTGACCCAGATATGGCTTTATTTTGGCTTATTTGGGAATGTTGTATAAAGGAACTGCTACAGTCCTAACACTGAGGAGCTTTAGCTGTTGTACATCGTTTTGTTTCTTCATTGGGGGTGGGGAGGGGGGTGTCTCTTTCAACCACACCTGGACTTGCCCGGCATCTTTAGACAGCGCCTTACTCTTGCATTTGACAATGGACCCTGGACACTGGCTTTGTGACAAAGTCTCCATGGACAATAAAGACCAGTGTCCTCAATCAGGTACATTTATTTCTCTCTCATGTAAACACCATCCAGTGCTAAGCACTCCAGGACTGGGATGTTGCTTCCATGGCCTTCTTTTTACACCCATGTCCTTAACGTTCTCACGAAACACAGTGGTTACAGAAGCCCCGGGATCACATGCAGAATCCAACCAACAGGAAGGACAGAAGGATACATGCTCTTTAAGACATTTCTGAGATGTTCTGTTGGACATTTCCTCTCATAGCCAAATGGCTACCCTTAGCTACAAGAAAATGTGGTTTTTATTCCATGTGGTCGTGAGTTCATTTTAAACGAGGGTCCTGTTCTTAAGGAAGGAGAACAGATACTGGGAGAGAACATCTGAAGGCTCTGCCCTAGGAACAGCCCACCATTTTCAGTCACAGCCCGTGCACGGGCCAAGTCTCATATACTTATGGCTCAGTGTGATGATCGTTACTTATTAATTATGGGATGCCATGGGGCCACGTGCTTTTACATGAAATCCTTACACCATCCTCTGCCCAGAAGCGTGCCCAGCCCGCAGTGACTCGGCGAGCTGGGTGAAGAGCCCCTGCCCTGCTGGGGCACCAGGAGCAGCCTGCTGCCCTCCAAGATGCCCACAGGCGTGCCCCCTCTTGCTAATTCCAGTCCTCAGGTCCCTGGCTTCAAACCTGCCGAGACGTGTCTCCCCCAGCCCACCCAGGCCCGGGACGCCCTGCTTTCCTGATGTTTACGCATCACTTGAAAGACGGGGCTCCACAGGCAGTTTGCCTGACTGTGTGCAAGGCGCCGTGCTGAGCTACAACCCTTCCGCTCAGCACGCATCCACAGACCAGCAGGCAAGTCTTCAAGAGGCAGCCGGGGTTTTAATTTAGCTCACAGATCATCTTTTTTTGGGGGGGCGGGGAGCCAAAGTGTTTTGAAATCTTTTGTGAAAATTAGTGATTAACCTTTAAAAATCAGAGGTTTCTCACCAAAATTGGGACATCTGCCTTTACTTAATAAAGAGGAAGACCCAGTAACCCTGGGTCCACATTCGCATATGGCAAGCATCAGGCCAGAGAAGTGGAGGTCTCCTTTAGCCAGGATGCCTCTCCATGGAGACCAGCTTCCACCTGGCCTGCCTCCCTCAAATCTGTTCTACCTGCCTGGCTCCGTGGGCACTTGAGTTTATGACCTGCGGGAAGTGGGGAATTACACAGAGGGCTAAGCTCCAGGCAGAGATTGTAAGCACTGAATTTCAAGCTTCCAGAAGCCCCCTGTACCTGCTCCATAGATAAATAACCAAAAAGGACCCCAGGGCCATTAATCCAGAACCCTGTATCATCATTAAATTGAAGGAAAAAATTGAAACAGTTGCTGGAATCTCTCTCTGATCTACAGTAAAGGAAGGTTAATAACCACGTTTCTGGGGAGAGACCTGATTAGCAGGGAAAATGAATGGTATTCCTCTAAAAGCTACTGTCAGGAATATTCACAGTAAATGCATTTCTGACTAGCTTGTGAATGCATAAACAAGAGGATCATTTGGGTTGCGAAGGCCATTCACTCTTTTTTTTTTTTTTTTTTTTTAAGATTTTATTTATTTATTTGAGAGAGAGAGAAAGCATGAGGTGGGGAGGGTCAGAGGGAGAAGCAGACTCCTCGCTGAGCAAGGAGCCCGATGCGGGACTCGATCCCGGGACTCCAGGATCATGACCTGAGCCGAAGGCAGTCGCTTAACCAACTGAGCCACCCAGGCGCCCAAGGCCATTCACTCTTGACAGGTGAAGGCAGCTTGAGTTTTGTGGGCTCAAAGGCATATTTTTGGGGGTGCCAAGTGAATGACTAAAGGTCTTTTATCAAAAGCTTTGTTGCAATCTACATTTTAAAATCTGTAACATCCTAAGAGCAGGCTCCGAGACATAAGTTCTTAAAACTTATCTACTACTAACAATACAGAAACTGCCACATTTGTCTTCCTTGGCCCTTTATCTATAAATGTTAAAATGGTTCATCTGTTTTAACCCATGCAAACCTCACAACCTCGTATGTCATAGAAGAAATTCCAAGCACAAAACAAGACATACTTTGCAAAGCAGCCTGGGAAAATTTCTGAGGATGGCCAGGTATGAGGCATATTTCTGAGTGTTTTCATTGGGAAACCATAAAAAGTGACCCCAAAATATAGTGGCTTATGCAAGACACAAGCTTACTTTTTTCTCAAGTAGGGAGCCCTGGACCAGCAGGGCACTTCTGAAACTCTCAACATGTGGCTTCCACCTCTGCGTCCAAAGTAGCTGCCTTGCTTTCACTCTCACATCTACATCCAGAGAGTGGGAAGCAAATATCCAAAAAGCACTTTTCAAAGGAAAGGCCCTGGTGTTGCCTGATCACTTCTCACCACCCACTAGCAAGAGGTCAGTCACATGGGCTCACCAAACTACAAGGGGGTCTGGGGGATGTAACCTCTAGCTGGGCATCCATGTGCCCAGGGAAAAGTTGGAGTTACTTAAAGAAATAAGGTGCGGGGCGCCTGGGTGGCTCAGTCGGTTAAGCGTCAGTTGATTTCTGCTCAGATCATGACCTCAGGGTCATGAGAACAAGCCCTGCGTTGGGTTCCACACTCAGTATGGAGTCTGCTTAAGATTCTCTCCTTCTCCCTGTCCCTTTGTCCCTCCCCCTGCTCACTTACACACACACACTCTCTCTCTCAAATAAATCAATCAATCTTAGGAAGGAAGGAAGGAAGGAGGGAGGGAGGGAAGGAAGGAAGGAAGAAGGGAAGGAAGGAAGGAAGGAAGGAAAGAGATGGGAAAGGTTCCTGGTGGGCAATTAGCAGCCACATCTAGAGGAGAGAGCTCTTCCTGAATTTAAAACAGAAAAGTTCAAAATGTTCACATCCCTTCCGAATACAACCTCACCTGGAATGCCATGATAAATCTTGGGAAAGACAGAGGGGCGTTCATGAAGACTCTGTGCATTATGGGATCCCCAAGGTGGGACCGTGGAAATGTGTCGCACAGCACCTCAGACCACGGGCTCTGCGGCTGGACACTTTGTATCCCATTTCTGTTATTACTTCTTTCTAGCCGTTTGACCTTGGGCCAGTTAGGCAACCTCTCTTGTGGCTCAGTCATTAAGCGTCTGCCTTCGGCTCAGGTCATGATCCCAGGGTCCTGGGATCGAGCCCCACATTGGGCTCCCTGCTCAGCGGGAAGCCTGCTTCTCCCTCTCCCACTCCCCCTGCTGTGCTCCCTCTCTCGCTGTGTCTCTGTCAAATAAATAAATAAAATCTTAAAAAAAAAGTAAAAAGTTAATTTGAACATTGAAAGGGGAAGAAGAGAAAGCACCAGTGAGGATACTTGCCGCTGAATCTTGTGCCCAGAGCGAGCTTCACAAGGAAGACGGGCTTTGCTTATCTGTTTGATTTTAAGTTCCCACCTAACATTCTTAGAATGAGCTTCCTGCTACTCAGAGAGCAATTTGGGGATTTCAAGGTATTTCCTACAAAATGGGCCCTAAGGACCAGCTAGTGACATCCCCTAGGCATGTTTCTCTCTCTTGATCTTGGAGGCGGGTAAGGGGCTGGAGAGGAGCAAACACAAGACTCTGACTCTTGGAATTACTGAGGATGTTAGGGTCACCCCGAACTTGTGCCGTGCTGGGATTTCAGAGATAATTTATGGCCCCCACCTTGCCACCACACAGAACTGACCTGCTGACATGGCGGGGACAGGACACCAGCCCGCGGCCACGTCACTGGTACCGTCTTGGACGGTTCTGCTACTCACACACTGGCGTTCTTGCCACCCGCTGAATCCAGTTTTCCCATAAATCTCAAATTCCGAGCTTCGGACGCAAACCAGAATATTCAAAATTGAAGATGTTCAAAGCATTTGGTTCAAATGCAAACAACTCTCAGGGCTTGCATAATTCATACCTGCTTTCCCTGCACATCAGGCCCTACGATGGAAAGAGGTGAGCCCGGAAAAGGATTCTGCTTTGGCCACACATCAGCCCCCTGACATCGTGCAGGAAAGAGGTCATTCCGAGCGCTGTGACCCATCCCTGGGAGTGTTTGTGGAACAACATGGGATGAAGGGGAGGAAAGCAATTTATTACCCACAAAATTCTTCCAGAGCGAAGATCATATTTATGACCTTGTTACTGACCATTTGCAATTCTGAACATGAGACTTGCCCCATGTGTTACTAACCCCATGACCCTCCGAGGCAAGATCAAGGCTCAGGGGTTCTCATCTTAGTGTGAACTCTGAATTGAAGCAAACCTATTTCTGGGCTCTCCGAGTGGTACGTTCAGGGGCTTTAGAAAGACACACATGAATGTAACATGGCAGGTCTTTCCAGAAAGCCCTTCAATCATGTCTTCACATCCCAAAGCCTCCAGACTCCGGAGTTGCTCTCAGACAAGCAGAACCATGTCTGGTTTCCAAGTAGAAGGTGACACTTATGGGCAGAGACTTCACGTCCCTCCCCAGCACAGCTGATGCCAAGAGCAGAAGCAAACACACAGAGCCCCGCTCAGGAAGCATGATTGGGGGTTAGTACGAACAGGGGTTGAACCTCATTGTGCAGTGCCTGTCTCTTTGTCAGAGTGTTGAGAGATAGAAATGTGTTTAGACTCCCTTTCCTGCCTCCCTTGCAGCTTAGGCGCAGTCATGTGACTGATTTCTGGCCACTGAGGTGTGAGCAGGAACCATATGTGCCACCTTGCAGACCTTGATCTGGAAGGGATAAGCGTGAGCTTTCCATGGCTTCTTTTCCCGTGTCCCCCCCCCCCTCATTCTGGGGCACAGACAGGACGCAATGCTCTGTGGCTTGGCCAGCATTTATGTCATTAAATTCTCACACTGTCCCACTGAAGTAGGGACTGTTATCCCATTTTTTGCCAATAAAGAACAGCACAGAGAGGTTGCCTAACCCAGGCACCCCTAAATTAACTCTCTTAAAACCTATTTCATTTACCATGAATGTTTTTCAAAACTGTTCATTCTCCTAGTGCAGCAGATAAAAGGTAGAGGGCGTGATTTTTATGCTGGGACAAAGGCACACCCATGTCCAGCAGGTGCATGGGCGAGGACAGTCCATTCTTGCTCTTTCTCCCATCCTTCCTTCTGTAAGCACATAGCTCAACGTGAGGTCAGCTGAGCTGGAGAATGTATGATTTAGCTCCCTATCCGTAGTGAGCAACTCAGAGTGAACTGAGTGAAGGTTGGTCCTTTGACATAATTTCCGACAGGAGGCTCATCCCGCAGAACACACTGTGGGGCGGAGAGCAGACAGCTTTCATTTTCATCCCACAGACCATACAAGTCAGCACGTCGCCCAGGCTAAATGTCACACTGTGTGCACACGGGCAATTCCCACAGCTTTCAGCTTTCCAGCTGATCCTCCCCAGCCTCTAGGGCACCAACAACAGAGACGTAGGTGAAACACTGGCAGAGTGTGGACTTCATGAGGGCTCCGGTTGTTTCTGCTTGGATGACGTACGATCGGCCCACTTAGGGGCAAACTTATTTTTATTGCCACCAACATTCTGTGAGCTTTCATCATCAAGAGCCTTCACCTGAAAATGCACATTTCTGAATTCTGCATCAGCTGGCGTCCGCAGCCACCTCCAGGGATGATGCAGGGCTCACCTGCCGCATGCCAGGCTCTGTTGTCGATGCCGGGGATGGCAGCCAGGAGCCAAGCGGACAGCGTCCTGGCCATCAGTGGGCCCCGAGCTGCCCACTGTCACGTCCCACAATCGTCCTGATCCTCTCACCACTACCCTCTTCCTCGTCTGGTTAGCGTCGGACTCTGGGAATGGCTGCCGCGCACCAGGTGTGATGCTGGGCACAGGTAAGCGGTAGGAGGCTCGAGGGTCCCCACAGGTGACATGGAGACAGTCCCATCTCCCTCCAGGGACTCTGTAAGGATTAAGGTGACACACGGGGCTGCCTGGTATTCAGACGTGCTCAAGACACGCTGCTCCTTCTTGACTCCCGGGAAGGCTGTCCACACGAAGCCGCATGGCCTGGAGCAACCAGAGGCTGTTCAGGTGTATAGTTTCCCTTGTGTGAGCCTCTTACAAGGTGCCCTCTCCCTGATATCCGCCAAGGACAGAGCTGTGTCCCCGCAAGCCCTAACCATGCCTCCCGGGGGGGCACATGACCCGGGGCCTGTGGGAGAGAATCAGGGTTGGGTGGGGTCGTGAGGGTGGGGCCCCGTGTCAGGTTAGTGTGCTTAGAAGGGCAGGAGGAGACCCCCGGTCTGTCTCTGCCAGGTGAGGACACAGCGGGAAGGTGACCAGAGCCCTACTGTGTCGGGGACTTCCGGCTTCTAGACTCGAGGGAAGCTGTCTGCGTCCTCTCAGCTGCCCCGTCCCTGGTGCCTTCTTAGGGCAGCTCACCCCAGGGGCCAGAGCACACCCACTTCTCCTATAGCAGATCAGGGCTTCACACAAGATTTTAGGGGAAAACCGTACAAACTGGAGCTTACATTATAAAGCATGAACAAGCGCCGTCTTGCAGCAAGTTGAGCCAAGTTTGATGAAAGAGACAAGATGTTCGGAAACCCATGTGCGAATATGCGCAAGTCGACGGATGCCCAGCTTACAGAGCTCCTCTGCGGACCGCAAAACCCAAGACGATGGGGCTGCGCTGTAACATCATGCTCTCCCATCTGCGCCCCAGAGAAGACGGGGACAGCAGAAATAGGGATCTGCGGCCTGACGGTCATCTGCATGACTTCCTGTCTACCAGACAGCTCCCGATGGCCACAAGACTCAGAGATTTTTACTCCGTGTCTGCAAAGCAGAGAGTCCCTCAGGTACAGGAAAACCTTTCATCCAGCGTAACCAGAAATGAAGTTAATCATCACTGAGTTTCCTGACAGCTACCCTGGTTTTCCTGTTACTGACTGTCCGTCACATAGCTCTGGTAGTTCATCTGAATCCAGTTTATTCCGTCAGAAAACACGTGCGGTTTAGGTTTCATGGCTGATGCTTGTCAGTCAGAGCTGCCGAGTCTGGAAAGGAGCCCAGGTCCTGTGCAAACGTGCCCTGTCTTGTCCGCAGGGTGGGAGCTGACAGAAAAGGCCCCTGCAATTAATCAGCACCCTGACGGCAGTGCGGACAGACTTCCAGGTGCTGGGTCCCAGCGGCACGCTCCTGCCTCCACTCCAGGGGCATGAAATGGACGGTTTCGGACTGGCTCATAACACAAAAGAGAGGGAAGCAAGACGGTGAAGGCACGAGCCCACAGTGCACTCGGATGGGACGGGCAGCGCAGAGGATGCTGACATGCTGGAGAGGCCAGTGGGCTCCCACGCGGCCCCATCAAAGAAGGGCATGTGCAGGTGCCGCAGCAGGGGGGGGCTGGGAAAAGCTGTGCCTCCCCTATTGAGGGACCTTCAACCAAAGAAATACCACTCCCCTTCCTCATGGCATCACTACCAAAAAAAAAAGTTCCCACATTACTACAAAATTCCTTCATTTATTAAGGCTGGATCCCAAATTTGCAGATATTAACATTTTGGCTCCTGGTGATTTGATGGAAGGAAGGAGGGAAGGAGGGAGGGAGGGAAGAATGGAAGGAAGGAAGGAAGGAAGGAAAGGGAAGGAAGGGAAGGGAAGGGAGGGAACGGGAGGGAGGAGGGGGAGGAGGGGGAGGGAGGAGGAGGGAGGAGGAGGAGGGGGAGGGAGAGGAGGGCCACAGGAAGCAGGAAGAGCTGAAGGAGGGACAGAGAGCATCCACAGGGAGAACCTTCCTCACTTCACAGCTAGTGCTAGAATTCTCTTCCCGGGTCAGCTCAGTCAAAGACGAGTGTCACGACCTCGGGGACGTCGGTCTCCTCTCTGGGCCTCTGCTTTCTCTCAGTAAATGAAGGCAGGGCGCTAGGTGGTTTCTAAAATTCTGTAGTTCACTCTTACTGCTGATAAAGGTGAAGTTTTATCTGTCCAAAGTGACCCGAACATGGAAATGATATCATTTAACTGACTTTCCCTAAAACCTCGTCCTAAACTTCCAGAAGGGCCCCACAGGACACAGGGAACCTACGGGGCGCTGCATGACGGGTGAACCAAGGCACTAGCAGGAGCCCTCTCTGAATCCCCCGAGCCCTAGCCCAGGGGCGTCGGCGCGTGGCTGGAAGCGGCCAGTCCCGCTTTCACGTCTGTGTCCAGGCACATTCCAGAGCTGGATTTTCTGGCGGGGGGCCTCCAGTGCACCCCAGAATGCGCGGTTTCGACTACCGTTCCCTGGGTTGTACTGAATGCCCTGCGATCGACTGCCAGCAATAGGTTGGAAACCCCGTGACAACAGGGACTGTGTCTCCTTTCTCCCTGCCTCTTCAAAGCACACGGCTTCGCAGCAGCGCACGGCTATCGGAAACACAAAGAACGAGCCAAGGATTGGCGCACGAGGGTCAAGCGCGGCAGGTTACGACCGTCCTATCTGTCAAAGGAAATAATCATGGTCATTCAGCAGGATGCAGACAGAAGCAGACACACACACAGGCAGAGATACGGATCATCGCCGCATCAAAGCAGAGATACCAGCGGGCCATCTCCGGCACGGAAAAGCTTTCCCACACAGAGCGTTTAACGGCAGGATGAAACGCAGGAGGGCTCATGCCTGCACCGAACAAACACTGATGGAGATGTATTCCGTGCCAGACTCTGCACTGGGTTTGGGGGGATTCACCCGTGAACGTGGAGCCAACGTTCCCTTTGAGGAGCTGCTGTTGGACATAAAGGACAAGGAGCCGAGCTACGGACGCAAGGATCCGGGGACGAGATTCCAGGCTGGATGGAAGAAGTAGGCAAACAGGAGCCTAGCGTCCTTGGGGCACAGAGCGGTCAGTGGGGCTGGGACGGTGTGAGAGGAGACAGAAGGACAGAAGTCAGAGCTCAGACAAGACACAAGCTGCCATGGTGAGCTCAGGGCTGAGCATGGATTTTGTCCTAAATCAGACTGCAAACCAGAGCAGGGTTTTCGTCAAGCATCTGCAACCCCCTGATGTTCACGCTGGGACAGACGTCTCCGATCACCGCCTAGAGGAGGGGAGAGCCGCCTCGAGGAGACCGGCGGGGACAGATGACCCGGTGTGGGCGCATCGTGGAGGTGTGGCTGTGCCAGGTAGGATCCCCGTGCCTTCCGCACTCCTGCCCTACAGTCACAGAACAAGGAGCCACAGAATCGCATAACCGTGAAAATTTCTTGACAATCAATCCACCAAGGAACAAGGATTATTCGTCTTTCTATCATGGGGTGGTCCACGAGGATGACACCTGTCTACACCCACAAATCAGCACCCAGGCGAATTTCTGCACCGGCCGAGGTGCCACAGTCCTAATCCTGTCCTCTCAACAAATAAACATCTCATTCGCCCGGCCACCGCAAGCACAGTCTCTGAAACAGAAAGATGCTTAACAGAGATTTGGGTTCAACTGCATCCGAAGAACTTCCCAGACATTCCGAGTACCTCCACCTATGGAATTCTGAATTTTTTTTTTCAGTGGAAAACATGTCTAAACTGGCAATCATTGAAGAGCCAAAAGTACTGAGACCTTCATTTTTTTACTATTTTATTTATGAGAGAGAGAGAGAGCTCGAGGAGAAAAGCAGAGGGGGAGGGACAAGCAGAGTCCACGGTGAGCACCGAGCCCGATGCGGGTCTCGATCCCACGACCCTGAGATCATGACCTGAGCTGAAAGCAGGGGTTGGATGCTCACCCAACCGAACCACCCAGGGGCCCTGGTACTGAGACTTTTAATCTAACACTACGACATCTGCATTCTGGTGACACTTCGCTACTTCACTTCCCACTGGACGTGTTGCAAGCTTACTGTAAATTGTATATGTTACTGCAGTTTCAACACCTGGCATGATGCTGGCAGAAGACACAGTCAAATTACTAGTGTCTGCTCAAAGATATCAGGACAGACAAGTAGCTCCTATCCCATTAGAATCACAAACACATGCATTTTTTTTATATTGATCAAAAATATAATGGGAATAAACCTTATGGAAATGCACCTGCAGACTCCCAACAAAAGAGAAACTGACCTTTCACAATTAATTATGTGCAGCATTAAGGATAGTATATGAAATTACATACAGTTTCATCTTTTTTGAAAATGAAACATGGCTTCGTGACCAAAGTGATGAGAAAAATAAGTTATTCATTCCGACTCACTGTCAAGCCATCAGAGGTGGTAAAAAAAAAAAAAAAAAAAAAAGTTTGGTTTAAGAAGCTGTTGTTGCCTTGAACTCTGATCGCTTCAAAGTACAAAATAAAAATATTTGAATGTAGATGGTTCTTGCCCCCTCCAATCCCAAACATCCTACTTCTTGAAAGGAACAGCCCGAGTTAACCTCTGCAGTAACCAATCTGTGATTCTCCCCGCACATTTGCAAAAACCAAGGTTATGATTTTTCAAAATCTAATTACCAAATGAATCTCTCAATCTCAGCCTGCTTCGAGTTTTTTTAGCCACCGATGCCAGGAATCTTGGCTGTAAAAAAATCAATTTGAAAAGCAAATAGCCTCAGAGCCATCAGCAGCGGAAGACAATTCACAGACCCACTTCCCAGAGAGCGGGCTTAATGCCCCTGTGTGTGCCACACTTTAGGGCAAAGACAGAAGAAGCTACGGGACCTCCTTTTCTGATGCTCCTCCTGAAGGAGGGAAAGATGAGCTGTTTTTACTTTTGCAGGGTGATTCTGTTATAGTGCTAAGCTACGGGATAAGTCAATTGATCTCTGAGGGTGACATTCAGACTCCAAAGCAAATGTTTAAATTATGCTGGGTAAAACACAGAAGTGTTTCACTGATTCCTAGATGGACTGAGCGTTTCAGCGTAAAGGATGTTGCCCTCCACATCAGCCTCGCTTAAGGTATGTGTACAGCTAGTTTTCCTTTTTATGGGGTCGGATACGGTAGGGCATGGAGCTAATAGCCCCAGTAAGCCCCAATGTAATCCTGAATAGGGTCTGTACTCTCTTCAGCCTCAGTTTCCTTGCCTGTAAAATGGGATAAACGCGCACAGGGTTGATGTGGGAAGTAAACGTGTTGTAAGATGTGTTCAATGAACAGCACGTGAAGAGCAGCTGATGAATGTATCATCCCTGAGGGTTCATTCATTCATTCATTCATCCAGTAAACACTGACTGAGAACCCACGGGGTACTAGGTATTATGTTAAGTACAGAGTAAGAAACAAACCACATGTGGTCTTTGCCAACTTGGGACTTACGGTCTAGCACACAGGGACGGGCATCTACGGAACAATACACCAACAAATACATAAATAATATCTATGGTAAGTGTTCTTTTTTTTTTAAAGATTTTATTTATTTGAGAGAGAGAATGAGAGAGAGCACAAGAGGGGGGAGGGTCAGAGAGAGAAGCAGACTCCCCGCCGAGCAGGGAGCCCGATGCGGGACTCGATCCCGGGACTCCAGGATCATGACCTGAGCCGAAGGCAGTCGCTTAACCAGCTGAGCCACCCAGCGCCCCTCCATGATAAGAGTTCTTAAGGAAAAAATGTTAAGAGATTCAGAGAAAAACCTTTCTTGGATTGGGGGTTTCTTGGGGGGAAAAGGCTCCTTAAAATAGTGAGTTTAAGGTGAACAGACATTATCAAAGGGAAGCTTCCAGGAGGCTCACATCTGACCTTTTTCTCTGACTATAATTTATTGCATTTTCATTGAGATATGGAAAATACAGAAAAATACAAAGAAGGACATTTCTGCCACTCACAGTCCACCACCAAGGGGCAAACTGGTGCACATTCTACCACTTGTTTCTTTCCAGGGCAATGTATGTTAGATGGCATTATACACACACACATAAACACATATGTTTGCATGAACGTGTTGACTGAAACCACCATTCTACTCAATACGGCACCTGAGCAAATCCACCCACACGAATTCTGTGAGAAATAAGATGCAGAGAATATATTTGAGAGGATCTTTGCACATCCTCCAATTTTTTTCCACGGGATAAGTTCTCCAGCTGTGTTGTGGAGGAAAGAGAGAAGAAATATCTGAATGACTCCAATAAGTATTGCTAAACTGCCTTTAAAAACTTTTTTTACATCCTTTTGCAGGTTCTATTCTCTTCAGTAGTCCAGGAACACCTTGACACCCATGACCTGGTAGGTCCCCAAACCTCTGCGACTGTGTCAAGTGAAAATGGTACCTTTGGCTTTATAGAATGATGACAGTATTTTTCAAATTTTATTATAAATTGTTTTGTGACTTGTCAATGTCCTGTTTCATTTTTCTATATGATCTGTTCTGTATAGGTCCACAATTACTTGTTAAGATCATATTATATATTGTTAGGTGTTTGGAAAATGGTGCCACGGGACAGCAAATCACTTTTTTTTTTACTTTGGATACAGTGTTTTAAATATTCAGAAATATAATTTTTGTAAGTTATCAGAGCTATCGATGTTTTAAAAGCGTTTTATACACTTTTCCAGAGAAGACATCCAAATGGCCAACAAACACATGAAAAGATGCTCAACATCACTCATCATCAGGGAAATGCAAATCCAAACCACAATGAGATACCACCTCACACCCGTCAGAATGGCTAAAATCAACAACACAAGAAACAACAGATGTTGGCAAGGCTGTGGAGAAAGGGGAACCCTCCTACACTGTTGGTGGGAATGCAAGCTGGTGCAGCCACTCTGGAGAACAGTATGGAGGTTCCTCAAAAAGTTGAAAATAGAGCTACCATATGATCCAGCAATTGCACTACTGGGTATTTACCCAAAGGATAGAAAAATACAGATTTGAAGGGGTACATGCACCCCAATGTTTATGGTAGCATTATATTAGCCAAACTGGAGAGAGCCCAAATGTCCGCCGACTGATGAACAGATAAAGAAGATGTGGCATGTATACATGATGGAATATTATACAGCCATCAAAAATAATGAAATCTTGGCATTTGCAACAACATGGATGGAACTAGATAGTATTACACTAAGCAAAATAAGTCAGTCAGAGAAAGACAAATACCCTATGAACTCAGTCATATGTGGAAATTAAGAAAGAAAACAGATGAACAAATGGGAAGGGGGAAAAGAAAAGGAGAGAGGGAAACAAAGTAAAAGAGACTCTTAACGACAGAGAACAAACTGAGGACTGCTGGAGGGAGGTGGGCAGGGAATGGGCTCAATGAGTGATGGGCATTAAGGAGGACACTTGCTGGGATGAGGACTGGGTGTTGTATGTAAGTGATGAATTACAGAATTCTACTCCAGAAGCCAATATTGCACTGTATGTTAACTAACTAAAATTTAAATTTTAAAAATAAATAAATAGGGGTGCCTGGGTGGCTCAGTCAGTTAAGCACCTGCCTCCACTCAGGTCATGATCCCAGTGTCCTGGGATCAAGCCCCGCATTGGGTTCCCCACTGAGCTGATCGGGGAGTCTGCTTATCCCTCTCCCTCTGCCCCCTCCCCCGCTCATTCTCTCTTGCTCTTTCTCTCTCACAAATAAATAAAATCTTTAAAAATAAATAAAGGCGTTCTTTTATATAAACACACATACACACGATCACCAGTTTCTGTTCCATCGAAATCCTTATTCTTGAGCCTTTACTGTAGTATTTTCTTTATTTTTTATAGTGTGTTTTAATATCTTACAGGGCAGGTCTTCAACATTATTCTTCCTTAAATATTTGCCTTGTTCCACTTAGGCATTTATTTTCCTTAGAGAACTTCAGAATCATTTTGTCACGTTACCCTTAAGAAAAACTCTATTTTGATTGAAAAGGTAGAATCATAGATGAATTCTGGATATTCACACTATAAAATACAGAACCTTTCATAATTTTGTGCAGGTGGCCTTCTTTGTCTTAACTTATGGCTGATAGATTTTAGTTTTGTTAAGCAGGTCCTCCAATTTTGAGCATTTTTATTAAATTCTTCCTAAGTCATTTATATTTTTGTTATTTGTGAGTGGGATCTTGTCTCCATGCTATTCACAAAGCAAGTGCTGCTATAATTGGACAAAATGACTTGCGGTTCACTGCACCTGCCTGAGTTTCTCTGACTCTGTAGAAGATAATCGTATCGTCTCTCAATAATGACTTTCCTCGTGTAAATGGAAAAGAACACACACATATATGCATTTCTGGAAGAAATTTAAAGAATGGTATTAAAATGTATTACATGTGAGTAGGCAGCCTGAAGGGCAAGTGGCTTTGGTTTCTTATTTGGCACCAGATTGGACATATTTATTTGGTTATTCTTTCTAACTTTGTGTATGTATTTCCTTTATTGTCCTTTAACACGAAAGAGGTTTATCTGAGGGCAGTGAACTATTGTCTATTTTATACTGTCCTTCTTTATACTTCTGTATAGTGAAAACATTAATAATCACTTAACATGATCCACTGTCATCCTTTCCAATAGTTAGTCGTGATGCTTTTCTTTTCCCATTGCATTTGTTATGATAAAGATTCCTAATTGTTTTTAACCTCAGCACAAACAACAGAGGACACTCACACGCTCAGAGAATCTCTGGGCATGCACTGTGCACCAGGCGAAATGCAGAGTTCCCCAGGTGTGAGCCACACCTTCACACCTGCACAAGTGTTCAAGACCCTGCCCAGGTGGGAACTACAGGGTCAACCAGATTACACAGTATCCCCTAAACAAAACCATTTATAGATACTGAAGATTATACACCATTATAAAAAGTTAGTCTTGACTGACCTCACAAGTGATTCTGGAAAAACAGTGGTCCACAGCACCAGAACTACCAGCTTCACTTACCAATGTATTGCCAAGTCACGGAGCCAGTAATTGGCATCCTTCATCTCGGTGTTCCTTCTATTTTGCCATTACATGTAAGGTGGCTACTGGACTTGGAGAGATACTGTAAGGTATCTACAATGTGTGGAAGTGCCATTCTACTCCTATCTTACTGCTTTTATTTCTTTAAATCAGGAATGCATGTTGGGTTTCATCCAAACTATTGCTGACATGCACCAAGAAGTCTCCCTTCATAACCCATCATTTAATGCTATACAATTCTTGAAGGGTTTTTTTAATTGTTTTATTAATGTATTATATTACTCCATTTAACTTGTTAATATTTTATTGTATTTTTTTAGAGTTATTTTTGTGAATGAGGTTGCTCTCTAAAATTTCTTTTACTGGGGCGCCTGGGTGGCTCAGTCGTTAAGCATCTGCCTTCGGCTCAGGTCATGGTCCCAGGGTTCTGGGATCGAGCCCCACGTCGGGCTCCCTGCTAGGCGGGAAGCCTGCTTCTCCCTCTCCCACTCCCCCTGCTTGTGTTCCCTCTCTCGTTGTCTCTCTCTGTCAAATAAATAAAATAAAATCTTTAAAAAAATAAAATAAAATTTCTTTTACTATCTTTTTAGATTTTGGCTTGAGGTTATGTTGGCTTCATAAAATTCATTTACAATGCTTTATTTTTACCTATTTCTTATTTCTATTTCCTTTCTATTTATTTATGTTCATAGCCAATGGAATTGAATATTCCTTTAACAATGAGAGGAAAATGTCATATAAACCCACCTGGGCCCAATGCCTTCCCCCCGCCCCATGGGAGAAGAGTTTAATAATATTTTAAGTTTTTTCTACATACTCATTTGTTACAAATTGTGTTTTTTGTTTTAAAAAAAGTTTGCCTACAATAACACTTACTGCTTCTAGTTTTCATTTCTAAAAACATATGGGTTTCAAATGTAGCTCTTTTAATTCTTGCTTTCCCCAATTTCGTCTTCTCCTGCCACCTTATCTCAGCTTCCAGCCTCACTGCATGAAGTCCATCTTACTTGGACATTATCGAGAGGTTTTCTAGCAACATTTTCTTTCAAAACTATACACGTCTTCTGAAACCTCCCAACGCCACTCTCATGTTTCATGGAACTGAGTCATTTCATTGTTTTGCTGTTTCTTTCTCTTCAAGCGTGGTTAAGACTTCTATCCAGCCATCTATCTCGTACCATCGAGACATCAAGGATCTCTTCTGAAGGGATCCTGACTGTTCTCTTGGCTCCACATACATTGTCAGCCAAAGGGCTAGCCCACTTTGAATGTTCAGTTACATGCGCTGAGCAGATCTACTGCCTTTCGGGACAACTCTCTGATCTTGCTGCATTTGAGAAATGGAGTTTAATTTCTCAACAACATGACATATGACATGTAACTATCATATTCCCTACTCAGGAGCACCCAGAGCATCCTGTTCACAGGGACCTTCTGGGTTTGCTCTTTCCCAGGGACTCTGTCCCTACTTCCATTTCCACAGATGCTTCATTACATTGCTCATTATAATCCCAAATTTAATTGAGGAGCCCTGAGTTGGGGAGGCAGGGCAAGAAAAATGCCTCTGAAGGTTCTAGAGGTAGCTGCTAGGCACTTATTATTAAAACCCCCATATACCTCTAAGACATTCATTACACATTTTTAATGAGTGATGGAAACCTGCAGTGTTCCTTCCAGGCCACTGCCCCGCCCACCCCCCAGGAGCCACTGTGCCTGAGGCCTTCCTCCGAGCTCTGTCCATAGACATCTCCCTTGACACCTGGGACACTGCAGATATTCTGAATTCTGGGTCACACGCCTGTCTCGGTAAGAAGACCCAGGGCGCAGTTGGTGCGATAAAAGAGGGGAGAGGTGTCAGATTTCAGAGTTACCACTGGACTAATTTATCCTTCATAAGAAAAACAGAGTAACATTTTTCAAAAGTCTCTGCAGTTTGGCAAAAGACATGCAAACGGTAAAATAGATGTTTATTAATATAAACATTCTGGAAAAGCCAGGCAGGTTAACTTTTTAAATTCTGTAAAGGAAATTAGAGAGCTAAGATAATTAGTAGAAACACACCGAAACTCATTTAATTTTTATTAATTTAACTGCACAGAATCAGCCAAATCAAAGCAAAAAAAAAAAAAACCTGACAATTTAAATCATGCAGGACCATTCTTGACCACACCACCATCCAGTGAGTGCACACCCTAGAATAAGGAGGACATGGAGGAGGTGCCCCCATGAACCCAGTGGGCCTTCCTGCCCCAGCCCTCCGCCCGGGAAGAGGGAGTGACTCTAAAGAAGGCACGTCCCGGCTTCCCAAACACCGCTTGTTCCAGAATTCCTGGCTTCGGGCTTGAGAGGAAATTGCAAACTGGTAACCTACAGGCCAAATCCAACCTACCAGTGGGTTTCGTTTGGCTCACACAATGTTTAATCTTTTTTTTTTTTTTATTAGTTACGAGCCTTAAAGAATTGGAAGATTTCACATAAAAATACAGATTTCAGGCTTACTTTGGATGTAGGAAGTTCCAGTGACATTGGGCCCTCATTCCACAGGTCAGCTGTCACCTGGGGGGGACAGATCCCGGCCCCTGGGGGGGCACAGTGCCCTCCACGGCCAGCCTCCTCCATGGGAGTGGTTCCGTGGTCAGCCCACTTGACTCGTTGGGGCCTCACACCCACATATATTGCCCACGCTTGCGATGTGCTAGTCCTTCTAACTACATGCGCCTTCTAGCCCTGCTCTTGAGGAATCCAGAGGTGTGGACAGCCACTGAGGAGTGTTGGGGGCTGGCATGGAGCTGTCAAGAAGGGAATGAGCCCTCCCCTCCCGGACGCGGTGGGGTTGACAGAAAGAGATGCATTTGCCTCTGAGGGTCCTCCAAGTTCACACAGTTCCACAGCCTGGGGACACGGACTGTGCCCTCCTCGGGAGGCCTTCCATTGGACTCTCTGTCATATTTCTGCCAAAACTCATTCCACCTTGAGACAGCAGACAATAACACTGTGGCTACAGGACACGGTGCCTCGGGCATACATGTTTAGTCGTTATCCCAACTTTTGAACTGAAGACGTCCCTGATGATTTTGGAACTCTCACGAAGCACTCCACGCCTGATGCCCAAGCTCCACACATCTCCCCACTGTGTGTTCGTGAACCCCTCCAAACAAGAAAGTCAGTCCGTTATCATGGGACCGAATATGTGGCTTGAGAGAAATCCCTCCAGAAACGGTAAGATATGGACTTAATGAGGGGATACATCTTGCTAGTAGTCTTTCCAAGATTTTAAATTGGGGGGGTAAGTGGGTATAAGAGGGGGTGCGTTTAGAACCAAAATTAAAGTCTGAGCTCCGAAATAAGGGGGCGGGGTGGTTCACAGAGGGTGAGAAGGAAGAAGAGCAGGGGTTAAAGCAGCAAAGGACAAAGGTTTGTGTTTCTCCAAGCCTACACTGAGCCGGTCATGGCCAGGCCCTGGGCTGAACTCTGGGGGACGCCTCCCTCGTCTCTCTCTTCCTGGAGCTGTGGGTTACCCGCCCAGATGCTGAACAATTTGCTCTTTGTGAAGGGTACAACGAAGGGAGCAGCATCCCTTGTGCCAAAGGCTGCAAGGGGTCTGGGCATCTAGGGGCTCAGGGGAGGGGTAACTAGTACATGCCCCCTCCGGGTAACTGTGCTCCGGAACACCCAGAACGCGCCTTGCCTGATACCCAGGGTGACAGCCCGAGAATCCTACAGACGTTTCTGAGCACATGGGGTATTGGTTACGGTGGGGTTTTTTTTTTTTTCCTTTTGTTTAAAATAATTGTCCAATGAAAACAATTAAGAGATTATATGTAAAAATGCAGATTTTCTGATTCTGTTGAGCAAACAACGGAAGACCTGACCTAGCTGGACCCCCGTTCACTGGTGACCATGACGAGCGAGACCCCCTCCCCCCAGTCCCGGGAGGGGAGGCTGATCCACTCCCAGCACCCCACTCTTGTGCATTTCTGGACCCACCAGGCCATAAACGGCTCCCCAATGTGGCATTTGCCAGAGAAGCCACGATGCCCTTTTATCGTTCCAGTAAAGCTCCCAGATGGACAGACACAGACACACTTCTCCATCCCAGAGTCTCCTCAGCACTTTATGGAAAAGTGAAACCAGAACATTCAATCTCATTGGCCACCTTCTGCCTCGCTTCCCTCTACCAGCTCTTGGGTATAAAGTGCTCGTATTTAGCACAGCCACTGTTGGCTCTTACATTTTCTTTTTGCAAAGTTGAGAGGAGGTAATACAGGTTGTTCAAATCTGTCTTGGGTTTTTCCTCGTCTTCCACCTGAAAGCGTTCCCATGCAAGGTGGGCAGGCGGGACCAATTCTGATGAGGCTGGACCCATCGAGATGAAAATAGCTCCCACGGACTGAGGTCAACTGCAGCTGATAAACAACCAAATAGCCCTTCCCTGCAGCCGCCCTCCCTTACTCCTTTAAAGCAATCTGTGTTATCTTAGCTAGCCCTCGGTTTAACATTCAGGCTCAGGCAGGAGGTTTACTTAAAGGTGCTGATTTAGACCCGACAATGAACTCCAAAGTGGTGGGTAGTCTTGGGGATTAGCATGAGAAAAACCCTAAAAATGTTATTTTTGCTGACAAAACTCTTACTGTTGGTCTTGGCTTCTTATTTAACACCACGCCATTACAAATACAGGACTCTATTTAGGAAACAGTGATTTAGAGTCTCAGCTGAGAGGAAATAGGTGCAGGCCTGCCAAACAGTACTGTTAAGGATAAAAGAGATTTAAATCACACAAACATTGCAGAGCCCAGCTTACTCACACTCATGACACAGTGGGCTCCTGTCACTTCTGCCTAAGCAAGTCTATTCTTTATTGAAGTGATGGGAACGGGCAAAATTCCATACTGTCCCATCTAAATATAGATGTAGTGGGGCATCTGGGTAACCTGGTCTGTTAAACAAGCATCCAACTCTTGGTTTCAGCTCAGGTCATGATCTCGGGGTTGTGAGATCGAGCCCCACATCGGGCTCCACGCTCAGTGCAGAGTCTGCTGGAGATTCTCTCCCTCTTCCTCTGCCCCTTTCCCCACTTCTGCGTGCATGCTCTCTCTCTCTCACAAATAAGTAAAATCCTTTAAAAATAAAAATAAAATAAAATATAGATGTAGAATCAAAACGAGGACCCCAAGTTGCCATAACTCACCCACTAAAAGAAAGATACTCTCAGACTGGTGTTTACAAAACAAAATCAACCCATCCATGACATGCAGGAAGGGTGAAAATAAAAACTGGACATGGGTCTATCAAGAAAGCAGGGCTGGGGCGCCTGGGTGGCTCAGTCGTTGGGCGTCTGCCTTCGGCCCGGGTCGTGATCCCGGGGTCCTGGGATCGAGCCCCGCATTGGGCTCCCTGCTCTGTGGGGGGCCTGCTTCTCCCTCTCCCGCTCCCCCCGCTTGTGTTCCCTCTCTCTCTGTCAAATAAATAAAATCTTTAAAAAAAAAAAAAAAAAAAAAAGAAAGCAGGGCTGCGGGGTACCTGGGTGGCTCAGTTGGTTAGGTGTCTGCCTTCGGCTCAGGGCGTGATCCCAGAGTCCTGGGATCAAGCCCCATGTCGGGTTCCCTGCTCAGCAAGGAGTCTGCTTCTCCCTCTCCCTCTGGCCCTCACCCCTGCTCCTTCTCTCTCTCTCAAATAAATAAATAAAATCTAAAAAAAAAAAAAGAAAAGAAAAAAGTCAGGGCTGCAACAGTAAAAAGAGAAAAAGTAAATTCAAGATCAAGAGACGAAATTTATGAATCTGAAGAGTAACACGTACAACACAGACACGATTATTAACTCTCAAGGGCTTACTTGCATAGCACTGGAATATTAAAAACAGAATTATACATTGAGATATATAAAGCAAAAGGTGATACACGAAGAAATAAGGAGAGCTTAGACAGAACACAACAGAAATGGGAGACATATTTAACATACTACTTTTACTTCTGACAGGTCATGTGCGTGGAATGAATGGAAAGAAAGCAGCTATAGAGAACATGACAAATAAAAGCAATTAATGTTCAGTTAATAGCCTTCTGTACACATGAAAGGAAAATATCACAAGAGCTATACTGTTTCCAACTACCAAAAACATTTAGAGACATTGTCCACAAGAAATATCAATAAATCCCTGAGAAAGAAACAGAATAAATTTTTAGAACGCAATCTAGTAATACTGTAAGTTATTTTAAAATAGTAAGGAAATAATAGCAACAAGCCGACTACTTACAAATTTATAAACTCTACTAGCAAACCTGGGCTCAAGCTGGATATCAAAGCCATGGTGGAGACTGGCAGGGAAGATGCTCAGATGGGAGGAGGACGTGCGGAAACCCACAGCCAACACTGGGGGTGCCAGCTCTGGGAGTCACTTAATGAGGGTTCCCGTCTAGGCAGAAAGATGCCAGCCCCGAATGAAGAAGTCGGGCAGAGTTTTGCTCTAACACTTACTGCCTAAGTAAATATAAAACCAATATTAACAAGTGTTCTTGAAAATCTTCTGACCTCAGTGTAGCTTGGGAAAATACTAGCTGATATGCATGCTTGGGGAGAAAAAAAAAAACCCTTTAGAAAGACCAATCAGCAAAAATGATAAGCCTCCAGTTAACTAATCCAGGAACTATGAGCAGAAACTATAAATGATCAAAATTAGAAATGAGAAGGTAAATAAATACAGATGCTCAGAACATTTAAAAACAATACTGTATAAAAACCTGTTAATAAATTTGAAAATCTTGGGGGGGGGAAAGATGTTCTCGGAAACCATAAAATGTGAAAGTGGACTCTGGAAAAGACATAAGCCTTTATTGGAAAAATAAGTATCTAATAAATTATAAGAAATTATTGAGGAGCTATCCTTAAAGAAAAGGACTGGTGATCAAAGGAGAAGGGGAGGGGCACCTAGCTAACCAGTAGTAGAAGGAAACTCAACCTGGACCCTACCAAAAACTCAGAACAAAACACAAAAATTAACTTAATGGCAAAATATTACTAGTGTTTCTATTAGGAAGAAGAGCAGAATACATGTATCACCAGCACTTACCAGCAGAGGTCCTAGTGAAGGAAGGGAACTAAGAAAAAGTAAGTAACAGACATATGGATTCAAAGGAAAGATTGATTGATTATGGTAGACAACATGAATGTCTACCTACAAAAAATCTAAGATACACCACTGACATATCTGAAAGGTTATTTTTCCTTATTTAAAAAAATCTAAAGAGGGGCACGTGGGCGGCTCAGTCGGTTGAGCATCCGACTCTTGATCTCAGTTCAGGTCTTGATCTCAGGGTTGTGAGTTCAAGCCCTGAGTTGGGCTCCACGCTGAGCATGCAGCCTACTTAAAAAACAAAAAATAAAAAAAAATAAAAAACAAAACAAAAAAAAATCACAAAATGTTAATGTTTCTTCATTTGGGGTGACCAGTAAATAAGTAATCAATTGCTACATTGTTTTTGGTAGTATCCAGAAACCTGTGTGCAGGGGTGTGTGGGTGTGTGTGTGTGTGCATGTGTGCACATGCATATTTCACATTTACCGAAAAAGGGGCTGTTGGGGGGCACCTGGGTGGCTCAGTCGGTTAAGCGTCTGCCTTCGGCTCAGGTCACGATCCCAGGGTCCTGGGATCCAGCCCCACCTCGGGGCTCCCTGCTCAGCTCCCCCTGCTTGTGCTCTCTCTCACTCTGACAAATAAATAAATAAAATCTTATACAAGAGAAAAAGGGAGAGTGGGAATCAGGTCACCTCGGTGGTTTCATATGTAAACTGCCTCCCATATTCAAGAAAAATATATGCACATATACACTACTTACCCTGTTCCCTAATATACACAAAGTGCTTCCAGAAGAAGAGCAATATAAGAATGTATCAAAGACAGGACTTACATAAAATTTCTAAAATCTACAGAAAATAAACTTCAGCATTATGACGAAGTGGAAGGGCTCTAGGAATAAAGTTGGAAATATTAAAATATTTATTAATTTACTATTCACCACATTAACAGAATGAAGAAGAAAAGCATTATAACTATCTTGAGCCAGGCCCAAAAGATCCATTTAAGGAAAGGCATAATTCTCCCTAAAGAAAAATTAAGCCAAGCAAAATAAACAGGTGTTCTTAAAGAAAAAAAACCATATTGATATTTACCACTGACGACACTGCGTGCCTGGAAAATCCATTCAAAACCCCAGAAAACAATCACATCGTAAGAGCATTCAGTGAGGAGGTTGTCGGCACAAAGCACAAAGTCAAGAACCTGTTTACAGGAAACCATCACCCGTTACAAATGCAGGGGCAGAAAGTTTCTATTTATATTCTTCAATAGAGAATACAGTATCAACGAGCAGATTTAACAAGAAAATTGTCAGACCTCTTTAAGAAAATGCTTCTACTATTCTGAGGAACACACAATGTTGGGGAAAATTACAGGTATCAAGGACACACACTGTTTGCATTCTGGGGCATGGGGGGGTGCAGGTCCCACCAAGAAGAGAAGCAGGAAAAGGACCAAAAAGCAGGTTTTTATGGAGTCCTTCGGTTTCCCTACCTCAACAGGGCCAAGTGGGCTTCACAGATGTGATTCATGTGACTGATGACCTGCCCTTGACGCAGGGCGGTCATTCTGGGTTGCCCGGGGAGGGGAGTGCAGCCATGGGAGTCCTTGAAAGCGGACCTGGGAGAGGAAGCCGGACAGACTGAGAAGTGAGAGGGCCCAGCATGGCACTGCTGGCTTTGGAGATGGAGGTGGCCATGGGAGGAGGGAGACCCAGCTGACAGCCAGCAAGGAGACAGGGACCTCAGTCCTCAAACACCCAGGAACTAGATTCTCCTGACGGCGTGGGGAGCCTGGGAGCAGAGTCTCCTCCAAAGCCTGCAGCGAAGAGCCCAGCCCCCTGACACCTGCTGTCAGCCCAGTGAGGCCCTGAGCAGAGAACGGAGCCCACTGGACATCTGACGTGTAGACCCGAGCTAATCCACGGGTGCTGTGACGTCGGTGGCCACCTCTTCCGCGACCAAAGAAAACCAGCAGGTCCCCGCCATCCAGTCCACAGGCGCGGACAGGGCTGGGTCTTCCCCTACACCACCCGACGCCCGGTGCCCACGTTCTCACCACGAAGCCCCACCCGCCCCCTCTCCTCCCCCGACCCTGCAGGTCCCCAGGAGGAGCCTCTGTGTGATCGGGGGCACAGTTCCCAGATGGTGGCCTGAGTCCCCGTGAACCACACACCGTCCTTTTCCGAAACCACGCTTCTGCTGAAATCTGCCAGCATGCATGTTCTCGTTGGCACCAAAGAACCTGACTGAGAGAATCGCACTCCGCCACCGTGCACCGAGAAAAAGACCCCTTTCCCTTCACAGGTGTCACCGTTCCGATCTCGGCCCACGGCTCGGACCTCTCTGAGAAGCGGCTCTGGAAATTCTCCGGGTCCTGCACCTTGGCCACGAAGGTTTCCACCCTGGCTCCATGCCCCCCGCATCACCGCGGCTGCCCTGGGCCGAGACCACATCACGGGGCTCCGCGTCAGAGGGGCAGTCCCTGTGCGTCCGTCCTGACCTCTCCCCAGCGTCCGACAGGCTGGCTCTTCGCCCTGGGTCCCAACGTCCTCTCTGGGACACGACCAGCTCCTGACTTTTCTTCTCGCTCTCTGGCCACTCTCTCTTTTCTCCCAGTCATCCTTGGCCCACAACTATAAACGCTGGAATTTCTCCAGCCTTGGTCCCTTCTACTTCCCTCCAACTCGTCCCCTCGGACAGCCCCACTATTCCTTTGGCTCTAGATGTCCTCTGCAGGTTTTCACCTCCCACATGCGCGTCCAGGCCTGCACTCTCTAAACCCCAGACTGGCAGATCCAATGACAACCTGACATACCCGCTCAGACGTCATACGAGCTTCTTCAGTGTCCACAACGTTGGACACTGGGATGACGCACTTCTTCCCAATCTTGTTCTCTCCGCATCTTCCTGTCTCGAGGGCACCATCTCAACAGCTGTGCAAGCCTGAAATACTCGAGTCTGGATTCCTTTCCCTCCCTCACCGCCCCCCGCTCAAACCTTCAGTGACTTTGGTTCATTTCACCTGCTAAGTATCTCCCGAATCTGTCCACGTCCCTCCAGGCCCGGCCAGCATCTGAGCCCCAGCCGTACCCACCTCTTCCGTGAACCACCGCGAACCCAGGCCACTGGCTTCCTCCCTCCTTCCCTCCCCAGCCTCCCATTCACGCACCATCCCTTGTCTGTGTGAACTTGGGTAACAACGTAAACAAGAAATAAGATCACTCACTTCCCGTGTAAAACCTTCATCAGCTTCCTACTTCCTATTTCCCTGTGAATGAAAACTGAAGTCCCTGGTCTAGGGGTCCTATGTGGACGGCACTCCAGCTGGGCTCCCAGCGGAGCCAGGGAAGAGTGTGCTCCAGCCGGTGCTCCAGTCCCTGCACATCACACTCTTCCTGACCCAGGACCGGGCACTGTCCCCTCGATCCAGGATGCCTTTCTCCTGCTGTTCCCTTAACCAACACCTTAGCATCCTTCATGATCCCACTTAAACTTCACGGGACAACGGCTGCCACAGACAAGCCTGCCTCAAGCCGCTCCATCCCCCGCTGTTCTCCTTCAAATTATCTTTTCCATTTCTTTCCATTTGCAATTCCATCCTCACCTGCTTGTCCTCAGTCTCCCCCACCAGCCTAAGAGCTCCATGAGACTGGACACTTTTCCAGGAACATATTAGATGCTTCGTGGATATTTATTGGAAAAACACTTTAAGACATACACAAGATACAAGTTAACTATGCGGTACTGAACCTAAAGGCATTTGCTAAATAAAGATTAATACATGCATGCAGCGGATTAATACGCAGCCATTAAAAGAGTGATGTGGTTCTTAGTTCTATAAAAACGCGTCAGAATCCAGGATATATTGTGAGGTGAAAATAGCAGGTTTTAAAATAGCGTAATAATATGATTCTCCCAGGCCCTGCTTGTGAGAATCGTTAAACAACATAATGAGTAAGTCAGTCCCCGCCACGTCTCAGGGTGGAAGGCCAGGGCAGAAACGCACGTGTGGGCATTAGTCCCAGCCGTGCCGGCCTGTGGCCCCTGCGGGCAGCAAGCACCCACGTGTCCCAGGCGCTGGCCCGCATCCTGGGCCCCTGCTGCATTTCTAGAATATACCAATGGCTGATATTTTTTCAAACCAGTCCAAGCATTTCTTTTTAAATTAGATGCACATGCAGTGGGCTTAGTTTCTGTTTATAAAGGGGTGTGTGTGTGACCATCAGAAAGGAAAGTTCCCCCAAACAGGAGGTATTTTCTCTGGGTGGTGGTATTTCAGGCGCTACTGATTTTCTGCTTTAGGCTTGTCCTCACTGTCTGAAGGTTCTACGATTATTTTGTATTCTGTTTGCAATTAGAAATCAAAGCTGTTTTCCTTTGGAAAAGAGAGACAGACGCAAGGCCGAGACGCGGTATGAATTCAGTGAAATGGAAGGAAGGCCGCTGACCACAAGGAAGCACCACATGGCAGGTGCAAACCGACCATTGATGGGGTTTGCTCTTTGCCTCCCTCCACCCTTCATCGGTATCATTGGGATACGAAGGCGAACAAAAGTGTGTGCGGGGTGTCTGCTCTGCTCAGGATGAGCGCTCGCCCAACACTGACCTCCAACCGCAGCACCTGCCAGGCAGCTGATCGGGAGGAGACTTTCTGGGAAACCACCCCACTCCTACTTCAGCACCTCAGAATACATCTTCTGGATTTTCTCAGAATATGTTTCACGGCCCTCCTTTTTGAGAACACAGAAAAGGATGATCAGCCAGAATATGAATATCTGCACACACGTGACTACAAATAAAAACACCTATGTCTTACAATTCGCATTTCTTAAACAGTGTTAAAATGTCTGCCATTGAGACACCTGGAGGGCTCAGTCGGTTAAGCATCCAACTCTTGATTTCGGCTCAGGTCATGATCTCAGGGTTGCAGGATCGAGCCCTGACTTGGGCTCTGTGCTCAGCGGGAGTCTGCTTGAAATTCTCCCTCTCCCTCTGCTCTCCCCCCACGCACTCTCTCTCTTCAAATAAATAAATCTTAAAAAAAAAAGCCATCTGTACGCCCCAAATTGTGTCAGAGTGGGACACGGGTAGGCATCATCTCCCCTCTGCAGACAGAAACACTGAGTCGCTAACTAGGCAGGAGACCTAACCCACAGTCCCTTCTCAGACAACATGGGGCTGATTGATTGCAAAAGGCACCCTCGATCTTCTGTGTGGCTTGTGCCACGGAAAAACTAAATATTAATTCCAGGAAAAACAGAAATAAAATAAAACACTCATAAATAGAAAAAGTCAAAACAAAAGAGACGCAAATTCTATCTTTGAGCCCATAAATGGCAGATAAAAGTGATGAACACCACAATTACAAGGAGATGGAAGAAAGACCCACTTCATAATCACCCGTCCTCCCAAGTGCCAGGGAAAAGATTTCCCTGGAAGACATATGTCAGAGGCGTATTGTGAGCTCACCCTAAGCCTGTTTATTCTGGAGCTGACGCTGCTTCTCCCACGTGAGGCCTCTGATTACAGCATTTGC
Organism: Leptonychotes weddellii; assembly: GCF_054177405.1. Lineage (NCBI taxonomy): Eukaryota > Metazoa > Chordata > Mammalia > Carnivora > Phocidae > Leptonychotes > Leptonychotes weddellii. The sequence goes on from NC_138381.1 coordinate 79,923,304, forward strand.
TAAAACGAAGGCAAATGATATTCTCAGGCCTGAATGAGTATTTCTCAAATACTAAGATAGTTTTATCGAAGACGAAAATTCTGGAATATAATCACAAACAGGAACATAAATAGATACCATATTTCCCTATTCTGATAATGAGTCAGCTTTTATTACAGCTGTCCAATTTTATCCAAGAATAGCACTCAGCTAATTAGACAGGAGTCAGTTTAATAACTAGCTGACATTAATAAGAATAGAAATGGATTATAGGAAAAGTTCTTCACGACTTTGAAAGAATGGTTAAAGCTGGTATGGTATTGTACAAAGTTGGAGTGGCCAGAAATTCACTTCTTACAAATACGCCACGCTTGCAATTAAAATTCCTGGCAGTAAGATCTGGACAACACCTCCTATACCAACGCTGGATGCGTTCATCCGATCAACATGTAAGTACTGAAGACCTACTAGGTGTGGGACGCTGTTGGGTTCAACGAACTGAATGCTTCACCAGCACACAGAGAGAGCCGCAGGTGACAAGAGGTAATCCTCCTCTACTGGGAACATCCGGAAGCAGAACGGGTAATAAGGAGGAGGAGTTCACAGATTTAGTCTCTGCAATTAAGAGCCTGGGGAAATAGAGTCTGGCTCTTGACATCCACGTACGAGCTACATGTAATTCTGAAGGCTCTTGTGGGGAAAGCCTTGGAAGGTTCTCACTCCGTCAGAGAAAGCGAAGGAGGCCAAATGTCAGCAAGCAGGAAGAATGGAAGGATCAAGTCAAACATTAAAGGTAAGATGGAATTGTGTTTCTAGGTCTTTCCAAGATGGCAGGCTGCCCGTCACGGGAAGAGCGTCCTGAAGGATGGATGTCCTCGTGCTCGGTATCCCGCCGTATCTGCAGCGCACAAGGCAGCCCGTGGGGTCGCTCTCCTTTCTCAGGAGCTATTGACGTTTGCATAAAGACCGTGCCCCCCTCCCTCCCCTGCCAACTGCGGCAGAAAACCTAGACAAAAACACTGATTCACGCTACCAAGTGCAAGAACGCTTTCTCGATCACACATTCCTTAAAGACAAGGGAGCCTGTTTTCCCTTCTTCCGCCCACCCCACCTGGCAGTGCCCAACGCAGCAGCGGGGTGCCCCAGGAAAGGGCATCGGGAGCAGGGCTGGGAAGGAGAGCTGGCCTCTGGGCTCACGGTCCCTGCCATTACATTCGTCCTGCTGGACAAATAAAATACGCTAAGAAACCGTAACCCCTCACACACGTTAAGTTCGATGCTGGGTGAAATCTGGATAAAACCAGTGCAATCCCCCAGGGCCACCACGTATAGAGGTTTTTTGTGGCATTTAGCTCACTGATTAATTGTGCAAACTCTAGAGTCCGGGAAACCTAAGCTCCAGAGAGACCGTCACCTCTCCCTCTATCACCCCCTCCACCTGTGAAATGGGAAGAATGTCCTTATCCTTCAGAGCGAGTGCACGTCGGCCCCAGCAGTGTGCCTGGCACGCCGTGAGCATGAAGCACGGTCAGTGGTCAGCACGGCTGCTGGCCTGGCTCCTGCTGGTCCCAGCACAGCCCCGGCTGCGACTCCATCGGTGTCACCTCCTGCAGGCTCTCCTCTGGCTCGGGGCGCATCCCCCACTCTGCTCCGTGTTCACCGGGGCTCAGGCGGTACGGGGAGCCGAGGCCGGGGCGGGAGGATCGTGGCACTTACTGGGGCCACCTGCTCTGGAATCTTCCTGATGCCACTGGGGGGCATCTTCCCTGTCCCAGCGAGAAGCCAGCGTCCCTCCTCTCCTGGCTGTTCTCCCCTCTCCCCTCTTCTCCCCCTTTCTCTCTGAAGCTAAGGCAAACACCCCATCTCTGAAATCCTGGCCACATCAGAGACCACGCCCTCAAGGACCCTGAATTCCTTCAGGACTTTGATTTCAAAGGCCATTCTCCCTGTGCCAGGAATTCCGGAGCCACTTGCAGGAAAGCATGCATGCCTCATCCTAAGTACTGACAAAGCCCTTTCCAACCACCATGCACTTGCCCCTCCCAACAACCCTGGGAGGGAATGCGCACTGTGGGTGCCTTCTGCAGGTAAGGAGTCACAGAGAGGCTTTGGGGCTTACACAGGTGTGGTGGAGCTGGGGCACGCAGCCAGGGCTTCTGACCCGGGTCTGGCACTGGCTTCCACTCAGGAATACTTAGCCGTATGTTACAAACCTCCCAAACTCAGATTGAGCCACGAGGTTCTTCAAGTGCAGTGTTCACACGTCATCGGAGGTAGACCAGAAACCCATGTAATTCCAACTACACATGCTTCTGTGTTATGCCCACTGCACTGAGCTGCACTTCAGAAGGACCCGTAAGGGCTCCCGATGAAGGGGCTCATATGTGGGGTGCAAAATACACCATATGCGCATGCCAAAGCTAGAGGAAAAAACAAAACTGGATTAAGTGTCCCCCAAATTTTAATTAATAAATCAGCAAGGACTCAGGAAAGGCACAAAGCAAGCCCTGATAAATCTGAGAAGTGGCACAGATGACTTCAGTCTCTGCTCAGCCCCTCCACTGTCCTCTCTCCCCTTCCCCTCCACCCCCCCACCCTACCTAAGCCGGTTTTAAGAATGGATTGAAATTAACCACCCTAAGGTGGCATTTTCTGTTTCCAATCCTCATCTTACACGTTCTATAGTAAAAACAGTCCCTAGTCAGTCATTCGGGAAACACTGTGTTCAAGGAGTGGAGAAAGATCTTCTCAGAGACTCCTTAGATTCTTTAAATGAGGATGCGTGCTGTGAGTTTGCACTTCTGGAACATATCTGACCACAGAGAACCGAAATAAAGTTTTTCTGCAGGGTCAGTTTCCTGGAAAACATGCGTGCCAAGTAAAACCGGGTAGCCAATAATGATCAAAGAAGTCAAAGGGCTGGTCTTCCAGGGGGCTTGAACTGGCACCTCCATCATCAGGAAATGGGCCGATTTACCTGGAAGGCAGGCAGTCTGCCATCCCTTAATTTCAGGATATGGGTATCTATGCTCCCTGCCAAAAATAAGGTTCGGGGGAGGATTTTTCAGAGGGGAAGCGGGTTTGCAAGCAAGTCTGAATAACCTGTTTGGTCTGGAAAAATGTAAAAACAGGGGCGCCTGGGTGGCTTGGTTGGTTAAGCGACTGCCTTTGGCTCAGGTCATGATCCCGGGGTCCTGGGATTGAGTCCCACAGGGAGCTCCCTGCTCAGCGGGGAACCTGCTTCTCCCTCTTCCTCTGCTCCTCCCCCTGCTTGTGCTCTCTCTCTCTCTCTCTGTGTGTCAAATAAATAAAATCTTTTTAAAAAATGCAAAAACATCCCTTGGAACAGTGTTGGTCAGGGACAAAAGTGAAGGAAAAGACACACGGGCCATTTGGACAACGCCTCTCACACTTGAACTTGCAGATGGACGGGCTGGGATCTTCCTGAAATGCAGATTTTGTCTGGGAGGTGGGCGAGGATGGGATTTTGCATTTGTATCAGACTCCCAGGGGCTGCGGATGCCTGAGGCCTTCACGGGCCACAACTGGGACCAGCAAAGATTTAGGGAATAATGAGATCTGATCTGAGAGGAGGGTTGAAAGATGTGGTCTTTGTGCTCACAGAGCAAACTGCTGTGGAGACAGAAAATCAACATGTCAGAGAGATGCTGGAAAACTGGAAAAAAAAAAAAAAAAACCCAAAGCTGGCTGGATGTGTGAGGGGACAGAGCACAGCAGTGGGCTGGTCAGCTAGAGAGAGGACGCCCGGTGCTGTGCCCGAGGCCTGGACACGGAGCTGCAGCTGGAGGGGAGGAGAAGCTGAGATGGGTCAGGACTCCTCGTGACCACAGGCTCAGGGACTTGGGGGACGACTCAGCACTCAGCACCCAGCCATGCTCATGCCTTTGACGCATTGAAGGGACACAAAGCAACACTTGCAAAGGGAAAAGGGGCTCAGGGGGTGAGGTCTGGGGGAGCCCCGCTCAAGCTGCCAGAACGCTCTCCAGGGGAGTCCCATGAGAGATGTTTAGTTTCCCCAGCAAGGACCTGTGACAACACGTGTGAGGAGCTTCACCAGGAGGCCCATCAGAGACTCAGCACCAGGGCGTTCACTGGGGGCCAGTCACAGAGACACCCTCCACCAGCACCTGCCAATGTCCTGACTGCCCGAAGGAGAGCAGGTGCTCAGCATAAACCCCATGATCTGTACCGACAGTGAGGCCCAGTGAGCCCCTCCTATCAATCAGGGAATCGGGGGGAGGACCCTCCTACGATCTGAGGTCCCAGACCCCACAACCAAGGCCAGCTTTGCCAGCGGCCCCTCTAGCAGCGAGCACCATGCCAGGCCCGCCACGGGAGCTGAGTTCTGCACCCATGTCTTCCTGCCCCCAGGGCTCCGAGCAAGGGCCCTGGGGAAGGGAAGCCAGCCCGCCTCATGAAAAGGGAAGCAGGCCAGTTTGCTCGGAGCTTCCCCGGCTGGAAGATCCCCGGAGGGCGAGTGAGCACATCCCAGGCTCCAGCACTCACTGGCTACGTCACACTTAACCTCTCTAGACCTCAGCTTGTTAACTGTGGGCTTAATGCCAAGCGAGAGGCAGACAGCCTACCTATGAACAAAACGGCAAAGGACTACATCATCATTAGCAGGGAATCTAGCCTCAAACAACTGACAACCCGGGTGGCCCTGCAATGAACTAGGCATGAGTGTAAAAACTGCCTTTCATTTTTTAACGCCTTTAATTCCCGCAACGAATGCTGCGAGGTACGATGTATTGTGCTCTCATTTTACAGACCGGAAAACAGAGGCACAGAGAGATGGAGTGCCTTGCCCAAGGTCACAGAGCCTCCAGGGGTTTGGCAGGAATTCAAATCCGGGACCTGCCGAAGCATCAGGGTTGATCAAAGCGCTTCAGTTCACAGCGAAGGACGTGAGACGGTTTTATTTTTTCACGGACTCTGCTCTGTCAACGGTGTCCCTACCAGACAGCAAGCACGCGCCCGCATCACGGCCTCAGGGCTACTCCATAATTCTTCAGTTACTTTTTGTTTCTAAGAAGCGTTCGTTGTTGCTCTGAATACTCCATCCCGTCCATTTTTAGGTTTCAACCGTGTTTTAGCCCGTCAGCCCCCAGCGAAGGTTGTATTATGTCGGGGACCGTTAGTGTCCCCCAGAATTCATGCAGCCTCACCCCCAACATGCTGGCTCGGAGGTGGGGGCTGTGGCAGGTGCTCGATCGGAGTTCGAGGAAGTGGTGAGGGTGGCCCCGTGGCAGGGTCAGCGCCCCTAGAAGAAGAGGGGCAGACCCCAGCATGCTCTCTGTCCAGCATGCGAGGACACGGGACAAACTGGCCATCTGCAAGGCGGGACCCTGACCTCCTTGCACCTTCCAGCCCCCACGCCTGGAGACTACAGGTCTGTTGTCTCTGTATTTTGTCGCAGCGGCCCGAGCTGGCTCAGGCAGACTAGCTGTCTGGCGGCCTGGATGGGCTCCGGGGCTCTGCTGGCTCACCCCACTCCTGCCGCCCAGCAAGCAGTCCGTCCACTGTCAGGGCAGAGAGGAGGACGAGCGAGGGAGGCCCTTCTCTGCGAGGGACTGTCCCCGGCCAACCCGCCGTTCTCCGCTTGGTCTTCAACAACTGTGGACCTTGTTCCTTTAACATAGACTCTGAGTTCTGGTCTCCTGTGTCCAAGGACAGAGAGTGTCCCAGGGCGCTCCACCTGGCCCAGTCTCCTGGAGGGGTGACGCCCGCCCCCATCCATCCCAGGCAGGGCGCCCTCCGGCTGCTGCTGATCCCTCACCTCCTCACGGACTGCTCTGTCAGTGGATTGCTGGCAAGGTGCTTAAGCTCTGGCCGTGTCCCAGGATGACCTCTCACCTGCAGGATACAAGAGCATCCCTGCTGTACCATGCGGTGCGGGAAAGCCCTCTATGGGGCCCAGGGTCTCTTTCTTCCCCACATCCCAGGAGCATCGTGTGTGCTGCTGGGTTGGCGGATCCGAGACACCATAGACACCAGGCCCAGGAGGGGCAGGTGCTTTGGGAGCAGACAGGGCAAACGGAATGGCCCTGGGGTCATGCTCAGGACTGTTCACAAAGAGGTCTCCTTCCAGGCATGCTCCCTAAGGTCGGGAGAGGCCTCGTCCCCTGCTTCACTCGCGGAACGAGCAGAAGTGCTGGATGTCGTTTCCGGGTAGGAATTTCAAAGGCCAGCGCCTGATTCCACAGGGAGCCTGGCAGGTGCCCCCAAGGAGCCTGCATCCACCTGCGTTCCCCCGCAGCCTCTGACCAGCATCTCCCCGTCCCACCCCCCACCCCACTCCCACCCTGCTGCGCTGGCAATGAGACTAGACTGGAGGGATCCCAGGACATCAGAAACCCGGCTGTGAACTCCGTGCGAGACAACGAGCCAGACGCGGTTTGAAGGTGTCTCTTCCCAGAAAGCAGAGTAAATGAATTCTGTCTGGAACTGAGATGCAAAACCCAAACAGGGCTATGCTAACAGGTTTATTCTAAAAATGAGGATATGACAAAACGTGAAAAATGCAAAGCTGTTTTAGTGAATACAACATCATGATTTGGCGGTTCACAAGTCAAGCGCGTATCCCACAGCAATAAATATTAATAATGGCAATTGATAATTAAGCCCTTCTTTCTGTCTGGTCTTGCAGGAGCTCTTTGCACGCTTGACCTTCCTGCTCGCCTGTGAAATAAGTACTATTATTACCATCCCCATTTTCAGGTGAAGAAATGGAAGGGTGAAGAAAGTATGGACCTTGCCCACTGGTCACTGGCTAACGAAGAGCACTGTTGGTCCGTCTTGGCCCAAAGGGCCTGTTTTCACACTGTGAAGTCGGTGGTCACGGAGAACTCCGGAGACCTGGGGCAGATACGAAGACAAACAGTTGTACCAATGCGGGGTCACTCCTCCTGTAGCCGGTGCTCATGTGAGCAAAGAGCAGAAGTTGGACAAGATCACTTGATGCTAGTTTAGCTTCAGAGCTTATGAGACATGGCCCACAGTCCCTTCTGTCCTCTCTAATTCTTGCTGTTAGAACCCGCGTTCTGAAGGAAGCACCGCCGAGCATCCAGGACGCCTCGTTTCCTGTTCTGACATTTCACTGAAGGTACGTTTCCAAGCCTGCCTCGCTGGAGAAGGAGCCGTCCCCAACCAGAGAATTATACGGTGAGTCCCAAGGGCAAAAATGTGTCTGGGGAAGTTCCTTTGTCACTGGAAGAGAAAAGTTAATTTTTAACCCCCTCACCTGGATGAAGCTCATTCCGAGCTAACAGATGCAAAGTGCTGGAGTCGTGTTCTTAATGTGAACACGGAAACTGGGAAAAGCACATCCATTAAAAAATAAAATATGTATAAGTTGCCTGCTACATTCACTAAGTGATTAAAAACGTAATCTTCCTGAAGAAATGTGCCACATATTTGTTTATATTAATGTTAATAACTTGCTAACTAATGATAAATGTATGATAATTTATTCTAAGTGAAATGAAGTGTGCCCTAAAGACAGACTCTGTAAATGAAAGCTTATGTTCACCCGAGTTTACAGCGGGCACATTAATAACTATATTCTCTTACCGCAGTGAAAATGACTGTATGCAAATTATATGCAAAGGTACCCAGAGTAGCCAAATAACGGCAAAGTGGGGGTCCTCGGAAGTAGGAATTATTGGCAAAGGTTCCTGCCATGATCTTGCCCCCGTTTCTGTAGCTTGGAAATCCATCTCACAGGGCAAGGGAATATTCTACATCATGCTCTCTGGGCCTATTTAAGATTCAGGATCCTTAGTCTTTGCTTCTCCATACATAAATAGAATTAATAAAACCTGCCTAATGTTCTATTGTGCGCATTTAGAAAGCATTAAGCCAAACTATTTTTGTGAATTTAGAAATTATATAATTATTATCTTTATAAATAATGTTAACAATTCTAATTTATCCATGCACATAAATCTCAAAATATCTATCAGCATTCACAGCAGGCCTACACCGCCCCCCCACCCCAACCCCAGCTGCCCCACCAAATTACAACCAATCACCTTTGGGTGGATACAGTGTGAGCATGGAAATTAAATCCAAGTGGTTATCAGTAGCAGACAATGGTTGGTTAGTGAGGTGAAGACCTTAATCCTCTCTCTCTGCTAACAGGAAGGAGGGAGGGAGGAGAGAGGGAGGGAGGAGAGGGAGGGAGGAAAGGGATGGAGGGAGAGAAGGGAAGGAAGAAGGAAAGAAGGGAGGGAGGGAGGGAGGGAGGGAGGAAGGCAGGAAGGAAGGGAGGGAGGGAGGGAGGGGAGGGAGGAGGGAGGTCTCAGCTGTGACCTGGGGGCAGGCAGGAAGGGTTCATCCCAGAAGGAACCCTGCCACCTGAATAAGGCCTGGTGACTCTCAACACTGAGTCTGAAATGATCAAAGGTCTCAGAGCCACGAAGCAGGGGTTTTACCACTAATGGGGGCAGCGATGGACTGTGGCATCAAACCCCATTCAAATCTCCAGCTGGCATGCCAGGCTCCACGTCTGTCTGTCTGTCTGTCTCCCTGCGGGCTGGATCTCATGGCTCACTTGTGGAAAAGCATCCGAGCATGAGGTCACTACACCCCACGCCTCCTGGGGACAGAGTGGCCCAGGGCTCAGGCTCAGGCTGCATCCCCTGCCTGCACCCCAACTTCCACCTGTCCACCTGGGAAGGGCAGCGTCCACTCCGTTCGCTTATTGGAAGGACAGAAGGCAGGAACCGAGAGGCTCATGACAAATGGATAGGCGGGTGGATGGCGCGCACATGCATGTCACCCAGAACAGCATTTGACACACAGGAGGATCACAAGGACTGTGACAGAAACGCAATCCTGAGTGTCTCGTCAGAACTTCCAGTAACTGGGGACAAGAGTCAATGTATTGGACTAAGAAGATACTGCGACTCAAATGTCTAAGGGACAGAGGGCTTCAGGGGTCCAGTGGTGTCCGCATCCTCTCTCCCTTGCTCCCGGCCCACCGCAGGGGCCCCTCTCCCACCGTGGCCTCTGAGGGGCCAGCGTGTCCCCCCACACGGGGACGCATGTGACAGAGACGTTACGTGATTTGCAAAAAAAATGTCACTGCCTTTGCCCTTTACAGAGAGGGGCACCGACCTCTAAGGCCTGGCCGGCCTGTCTGCTTGGCGAATGGAGGCAGGGTCTGTCCAGTCTTCCTCGCTGGGCCGCTGGGGGGTCAGGCGTGACGCTGTCCGTGGAAGGACTGTGTGTTGTGCACAACGGGGTAAACGCCTCTCTCCTCTGTGTCCCCATCCATCCCCTGCGGCATGGAGGCCTGACTGCGCAGCCTGTCACCCCAAACCCTGCCATAATCCAGAAGGGAGGCCGTCTTGAATTGTCACGTCTCTGAGTTACGGGAAGTCCCACAAAGGCAACACCTGTGAAGGCCCCACTTGTACCTTCAGGGAGCTTTATTCCATTTGGTCCGACCTCCCAGAGAAGTAGCAGGTCCTCCGACGGCAGGGCTCACACACCCAATCCACACACACCTGCGGGGTGTACGTGGCTCTCCCAGGCCTCGAGGCTTCGACCATCCACATTCTCATGCCTGACTTCAGGTTGTCCTGAGATGTGGGTGTCCGTTCCAAACACAATTCAGTGTGGCCTTCACAGACTCCCGAGAGACCTCTCCACTTAAAATCATCACAGAGTTCTCAAAACGTGTAACTGAGTTGTTTTTAATGGAAACGGCACCCATGTGCACACAAACACACAAACCTACCTCCCCTTCAGTCCCTGACTCCCCCATTAAAGAATATTTCTTTTTGGACTCACTTATATTTTTATGTGAATTGGTGCTTTTTAGGAAGAAGATAATTATACCAAAGGGAACTCCCCGCCGCGTCCCACAGATCCGTTCGCCAAACCTCATCTCCCCACGGGCCAGCCATCAGAGCATCTGGTGTGTGTCCTCGACAAATACTTCTCGGGCTAATGAAGTAACCAGGTCTGTGGATCTCGACCGTTCTTCACAACTGCCTGCCTAAGACTCACGGCATGTGTATTTTTTTCAACTCTTCAAGCTACAGGGAGGTGGTGCCCAGGATCCTTCACATCCTGCTGCCCTGCCCGGTTTCGGAACCGCTGCCTTGGGGGGCAGGGGGTCATCCTGCTGTCCCCTCCTGCTTGGGGTGGGGGGTGGGGGTGGACAGTTGCCCGCTGATGCTATTTCCACCAGCCTGAGCTCCCGTGCGGGGGGCTCTGCCGTCCCGCAGGGGGCGTTAACACAGAGCAAGGAGTGGAACCACGGGTCGAGTCTGAAACCCCCTCCCGGCGCTCACCTGTCCTGACGCTGCAGCAGACACGGTGCCCCCGACACCGTCACCACCTAATCGTATTCATGTGCAGTGAGCACATTCATGCGCGGGATGGGACCCACCTGGAGCCTCTAAAAGGAGGGACGCCGTGAAGCCCCTCCAAGGGGCCGTGGCTGCCACCACCGAGCTAGGTCTGGGGGAACTCACTGCCATCGCCTCCCTGCGGCCGCACGATCGCGGGGTCCTCTGGGGACAGCAGAGAGACGGTTTTCCGTCTGCTGGCTCTTGATACCCATGCGTGGCTTCATCCATCTGCAGGACTGTTGTGCGTATGCTGAAGGACTCTTACAATCGAGTGGACGGCCTGCGTCTCCAGGGATGGAGACCGTGTGTGCGCGTGCGTGCGTGTGCATGCACACGAATCCCGAGAGCATGTTACACCACACAAGTACATTCTGCATTTCTCAAATGTAAAGATGTATCTATATTAGCTCTTTCCCAAGCAAATGTAGGGCTCGCGTAACAAAGTAACGACACTGTTCTCCTTCTACGCACATAAAATAAACGCTTCCCGTGAATCATTAAAATCAGAAAAAGGGTCTCCTCCCTAACACCATAAAGAGATGAATTACTGCAGTAAAATGACTCCCTCGCTGTCTCCTGGTGTTTACACACACTGTTAGTAAAACATGGCAGTCTGAGGCAACGATTAATATACTTTTATCTCCACAGACTTAAGAGATTCGGGCAGTTTGTGAAGAATCACTTCGCAGCTCTAGTTATTAGCAGACTAAGGCAACCATTAACAAATCTATTCTCTAATTGATTCCAAATTTTGCAAAGCAGAGAAGAAAAAGCAGAATAAAAGGGGGGAATCTATTCTTTACCTACAGGGGAAAGGGATTTGTTTCAAGACCACTCGCTACGAAATAGAAAATGTGACTTTGGTCTTTGTCCATAAACACCCACGTGTGTGACGGCCGCCAGGCCACGTCTCCAAGGGAAAGATCGTGGCATTTATGCAGTAACAGAGATGTGCTGCCTAAATCTAATAAATTTTATTTTTTTAATAGGCGCTGCTCAATTTTTTTTGAGAAATGAACATTTGTGGCAAATCTTGATGATTTTTTCATCTGACATCTCCCCCAAAAAACAATTTATTCTCAAGGATATTACTTTTTAATGGGAAGTGCACCTGGACCCAAGCAAACTAACTTCAGCTCCTGAGTGTTCTTTACAAGGTGGGGAGTTCTGTACCAAATTCACACATGCAAATGGATTTACTTAAATTACTAGATTTACAAACAAAACGCCTTATCAAACTTTCTGTAGTAGAATCAGGTAAAAAAAAAAAATCACACCTTGATTTTTGTCTTCCGCAATGAGGCAAGTTCTCCAAATAGAAGCGTCTATGCTTTTATGGAAAAGGAAAGAAGAAACGTATTCTGACTCTACATTTGCTCAGGTCTTCGCAATAGGCATTGTCCCACCAAACGAAAAGCTCTGTTTTAGTGTTTCTGTGGTTTTGATTTGTTGTTCGTATTTCTAACCCAAAACATCAGTGTAGACCACGTGGTCCCCCACCACATGCTTCCTAATGAATGAGCTCTAGCCTCACGTTGGTCCTCAGACGTCCGTGACTCTTGGGAGCCCATGAAATATACATGACGTGGCATCCTGCCACCTGCAGATGAAAATGTCAAGTAAAACTTAAGAGTTTGGAGGCAGATCTCCAAAAGCCCTGGTAAGGCTAATTTAATACCTCTCTCTTACACGACCGCCCACGAGATGCAATCCAAAGCATCTACGTTTTCTCTCTTCAAACAAAAAATAAAGCAATTTCCCAGACTTAACACTAAACAGTTGTCCCACCAAACAAAGATATTAACCCTCTGACGTTTTCATGAACCAATAAAATGGGATCATTCGACATGCTTTTTGGGAAGAGTGGCTCTCTCCATTACAGAAAGTGTGACATTGGATTCCTGCTCTGAAACCCTGGCCATAAATCAGGATTAAAGGCCGTGGGTGAAGCTGCTGTTAACTCAGAGAGGCCAATGGCATCTTCCCTAAATCTCTCTTCAGCTCAGATAAAAGTAAGTAAATAAGACTGCCGAGAGGGAAACTCGAGAACGGAAACTCCTCTCTAAACTTCTCCCTAAAAACCCTAAGTGAATGATGGCGTATGTTGTCCAGACCCAGTCTGAGTGAGGTCCAGGACCCCTCCGGGTACAGGGCAGAAAGCCACGCACCTGTCTGCAGGTCAGCAGGTAAGGGCTCTCCCTCTCCCACAGGCCCGACTCCTCCTTCACTCAAATTTTAAATCGGGCCCCTCCGCACTGAATTCCAAGGCAGGGAAGTGAAACAGGGCCAGCTTAACACGGACGTGGCTCTGCATGTAGGAGCTATTGCTAAAGCTTTGTAAAAAAAATTACCCGTCACATATGGTAAAGGTTACCCCCCCATACGAAACAGCTCTTAGAAATTAATTTTTTAAAAGGATGAACACCCCAACATTAAAATAAAAAAACACAAGATAGGAAAAACAAAGCAAAGATGATTCTCAAAAAGAAAGACAATACGGGGCAAACAAACAAGAACATGATGTAACCTAGTTTTAATCAAAGATAATCAAACAAAAAGCCCAGGACCCAAATGAACCACACTGGTGGCAGAAGGGCCTGAGGCCGTCCAGAGCCTTCGGTGCCGGGAGGGGAGGGACAAGCCAGGCACAGGACACAAGGACTTCCCGGGGCTCGGACTCACACGTGTGTGACCAGGCATGCTAACCCACCATCTTTATATGTGCACTTACACCACACGTAAGTAAATACATACGAACATAGATATACAATGGGCCATGTTATGTATCTTAGATAATACATATAGGGTACCGTAGCATATTAGTACAGTAGTATGCATACATAATTCACACATATTTATACACGCATATACCATACATGTATACACGTACATAATACAACATATATACTTACATGTTTTTCCTTATGTACGAATTATATACACAAACTACTCTAATAATATATTATGTGCATTATAAAATATAATCTCAACACTTTCTTTAAGCATTGCTTATGAGAAAACTTACATTAAACATGCAAGGAGAAGCTCCAGTATTTTCTGTCCACACCCCCAGGCGGCACCACCCTCTCTGGAGACCCCTGCTCAGAGAGGCTCCACTCTCCCTCTTCAGAATGTACCTGGTGGCAAGGAAGGGGGGTGCGGCTGGGAGGAAGGCAGACCTGACTATCGGCGACCTTGGGCAGGGACACCCCCAGAGCTTCAGCCCCCCACCTGCAGGGGCCCTGGGGACACCTGCCGCACAGGCCCGGTGTGAGGATGAACCACAGAGCCTAGGTCAGGTTTTGGGGGCCTAGGGTTGAAATCCTGTCTTTGAATGTATTCCAGTTCTCAGTATATATAAATGGGACTCAAAAAGCCAGACCTGCCGAGTTCAACCTAAGACGCAAATTCCACTTAGAAAAAGGTAGGAACAGAAGGATAATCCAGACCTTCTGAAATGCACCAATTCAAAGTAAAACGTTCAGTTCACTGGGTTGTGCCCCCGTGAAGCCCTCGGGAGTGAAGAGACCCTTCTCCAGCCAATACCAGGGGATTCCAGCTTGTCTGTTACCGCCTGGGGTCCTGGACAGCTCCGGAAGCTCTCTGTGCCCATCCCTCACCTACAAAGGGGACAACAGAGACACCCCCCCAGGACCGCTGTGACAGTGGACAAGGCCATACCCAAGCACAACGGCTGAGCCAGACGTGTTATTGCTGACGACGTGACTACATTGAGAAATAATCATCAGCTGAGCGTGCTGCTGGATTGTAAAGTGGCGGGAGCCCACAGAGTAGTATAGATTGGATTTCTGCCACTTTATCACAATGCAGAGGTGCGGTCTGGGGAAACAGTAAATATGCACACATATACCCACCTACCTAACACACATTACATGGTGTAGATGCTATATGCACGTGCACACACATTTATATGTATACGTATAAAATTACGATATTTAAGAAAAAATTATGATTGTTTTTAAAGTCTCAATAATGTAGTCACCAACATTTTTCAGGGTGCTAGGTATCGGGCTTTTCCTTCTTGGAAAATATCAAACCTCAAATGAAGAAAAAGATCCACGCACTTTTGAAAATCCATTTCTAGGTTTAAAAAAAAGAAATACCACCATAGGTGGGTATTTCAAAGCCCGCATAAGATTCTCTAATTAGATCAAACGACTTTTTATCTAAGGCATTCAGGGCTGAGAGATGGTGAAATCCCAGTTTAATCAACCCTAAGTCCCACGGCTCCTTGGAGGGAACTTCTCCTTAAACCCATGAACTTCAGCCAAGAGTGTGTTGATTTTATCTTTTGTGTTTCCTGCTCTCTATAATAATAATAATGAGGTGCCCTGAAATGTTAATGCTGTTTGGAATTCCCATTTAAACTATTTCTTAAACTTCTGCCCTAAGTTCCCTCCCTTTAACAGACAGAGTTAGGATGCCTAGAGGGAGAGGCAAAGATAGAATACTGTGGGAAGATCAGGACCTAAAAGTGAGTCCATCAACACTGAAATATCAATTATATTTAAATGAGAATTGCCCCAAGGTGCCAAAGCAACAGCCTCAGGAATATTCAACAGGAAAAATAAGCATCTGGTCCCTTTAATAAAAAATTAAGATCAGATATAAGAAAACAAAAAACAAGGAGGAGGAGGAGCAGAATGGGTAATATTTGTTGTCCTTACTAAGAGCAAGGGCACTATCGTGCTCTCACTTGAAAATGTTTCTTGCCACAATCACCACATCCCATTTTCCCAAAGAGTCGGAGGGACACCCTGCCGGCCCACTCAGAGATTCTGGGAGGCTCACAAACCGGATCAAGGACACAGTCATACCATACATAAGGAAGTTACACTCTTTCCATCTGATGACGTCAGGGGAAAATGTGCAGGTTAGGCCGGTCTATCTAATTTTCAGCATTACTGATCTCCCCTCTGGATGGTGACAGAACAGGTCAGAGCATCCAGGGAGACAATATTCATCCCATTCATTTTCACTGTGTTTAACTGTTACTTCTATTTTTCATAAATAATTCTGGCTTCCTATTTATATTTATAATATAAAATTCTACTATAAAATAAGTCTTTTTATTTAAAAAGTGTCCCTTTACAGAAAAAGAACATTAAGCAAATAATAGTATGGTTGGTTACAGATATGGCAATTGTAAAGGTAAAGTGCAAATAAATGACTTGCGTTTGGAAATCCTGGCGGTGCTCACTAGCTTGTGACATCACAACATCAGACATGTTTTCATCCTGGCCGAATTCCTTCAGTGTATTTAAATGCAAGGCCCATTTTTTTTAAGATTTTATTTATTTATGAGAGAGAGAGAGAGAGCGCACGCAAGCCAGGGGAGGGACAGAGGGTGAGAGCGAGAGAATCCTCAAGCAGACTCCATGCTGAGCGCACAGCCCAACGTGGGGCTCAATCCCAGGACCCTGAGATCATGACCTGAGCCGAAACCAAGATTCGGATGCTCAACCAACTGAGCCACCCAGGCGCCCCTGCAAGGGCCAATTTTTAAAGAAGAATTGCCAAAAAGATTGGTGTAAACAGGATCCCTAGTTGGTCCACATAAGACTTTTTTTCAGAATAAGAAAAAGTTAAAAATGCATCTTAATTAAAAAGTGACTGAATGATAAAGATGCTTAAGAATACAACTATTGAGGTGTTGGGAAAATTGGACAGCCACATGCAGAAGGATGAAACTGGACCATTTCCTTACACCACACAAAAATAGGCTCAAAATGGTTGAAAGACCTAAATGTGAGGTAGGAATCCGTCAAAATCCTAGAGAAGAACACAGGCAGCAACCTCTCCGACCTCAGCCGCAGCAACTTCTTCCTAGAAACATCGCCAAAGGCAAGGGAAGCAAGGGCAAAAATGAAGTATTAGGACTTCATCAAGATAAAAAGCTTTTGCACAGCAAAAGAAACAGTCAACAAAACCAAAAGACAACCGAAAGAATGGGAGAAGATATTTGCAAATGACATATCAGATAAAGGGCTAGTATCCAAAATCTATAAAGAACTTCTTAAACTCAACACCCAAAGAACAAATGATCCAATCAAGAAATGGGCAGAAGACATGAGCAGACATGTTTCCAAAGAAGACATCCAAATGGCCAACAGACACATGAAAAAGTGCTCAATATCGCTCGGCATCAGGGAAATCCAAATCAAAACCTCAATGAGATACCACCTCACACTGGTCAGAATGGCTAAAAT
>NC_138381.1:79940397-79970440 GCF_054177405.1 Leptonychotes weddellii
GAGGGGAGGGGGGTGGGGGGATGGGTTAGCCTGGTGGTGGGTATTAAAGAGGGCACGTATTGAATAGAGCACTGGGTGTTATGCACAATGAATCATGGAACACTACATCTAAAACTAATGATGTAATGTATGATGACTAACATAACATAATGAAATAAAATTTAAAAAAATAAAAAATAAGAATTGAAAAAAAAAGAATTGAAATATTCTACCAATGCTGAATTTTTCAAATTTTCACCATATTCACTCTTATGGAATATGCAAAATCATGATGCGATTCCAGCTCATAAGTAATTAAAATTCCCGTGGAAACAGAAGATACAAATCAAATACATGAACACAGAATAAAACCAAAATTATTCCCTGATAATCGTCACAGGCTGATGTGCATGACAATTTGTACAACCACAAAGGAAAAAGGATCAAAATTACCTGAAGAAACAAAAAAAGAGAGAACAGTCTGGCGGGTGGGGGGGTGGGGAGTCACCATTTCCAAGATGCTCAGAGGAGGATGGCGAGGCTCATCATGGAGTTGGGGAGGGGGCGTTGCGGCTTCTGTGCTTCAGACCCCGCATTCTCCCTCCTTTCGGCTAATCTAGCCCAGTGCACGCTGGCGTAGTTGTGAGCGGATGCTCTGCAGAGGGCATGAAGAGGCGCTGAGCCCCATGTGAGCATGCAGGATGAGCCCACGCGACGATTTCTGTGGGCCGTTACATTATTACAGTCTTTATGATGCAAACGTATTGCTTTTGTAATTGAAGAAGCACAAGACCAAATACACAAAAAATTACTACTGATAAACTAATAAAATAGACATCGAAAGATACTTTAAGGACCATCTAAGTAACATTTATCTGGAATCTCTCCAAACTTATCAGTCCCCTGAAACAGGCAGCCTTTGTATCTTGTCTGTATCAGGATGCGTGGTTTAACAAATCTGAAGAGGGAATTAGTCTTGCAAGATGACATCTTTTCAGTCAAATACAGTAACTTCAACCAAGTCAAATTTATGTGCTTGTAAAAATGGAGAGGAAGGGACAGCAGGGGAAGAGAGAGAGGGAGAGACAGAGTAATTTAAACAATGCAGGTTAAGTCTGCAAATTACTCTATCACCGGGAGGGAGCGTGAGACGGGGTGCATACCTACTCTTCCTTCAGATCTCTGGATCCCCTACACCTCTCCTAACACAAGTATCTTGATAAGACGAGTGTAATCCCAGTGTTTCCCAATATCATTTATCCCTATTAAAAGATCCAAGCCATTCTCCCTGATGGTCATCTGAAGACAGAGGGACCTTTCCTAGCTCTGAAAGACAACCTTCCTGTACCGGCCTCACTGAGGAAGGCACGTGAGCCCCTCATGTACGTCTAAATACGACGGAACACTACTGCACCACTGGAAATGTCTAGAGTATAAGCAGCTGTCCTAGGCCACAGCAGTGAAATCACACTTGGAACTCCGACTCAGCCAAAGCTCTCCCCTCTACGGTTCCTCTACACCGCCAAGGGGCTGACTCTTGGCCCCCAAGGACGAGGAACAATAGGATGTTGACTTAGAATGCATTTCCTATTTTAGACTCCCATGCTGGAAGTCACATGAAGCACTACACATTTGGAAAAAGGATGGAATCACCTAATTCATGAGACGGGCTCTGTGATGTTCTATAGTCTGCTCACATGTCCCTCCTTCACCTCTGATGTGAGTTCAGGGAGAATGGTTGGGACCTAGTGACGAAAACTTTCCCTGTGTTCTTGAATCAAGAAGTTTACCTATTGGTGGACACAGAATGGGTGACATCAGCCACTCTTCTTGTTCATTATATTTCAGTATCTAGAAGGAAAATATACGCAAACTACACAAGGGAAATAAACATGAAATTGAAATACATATATATTTTTTTAAACATGCATGTGAAGTAAATATGTTTTGTGGCTCATATTCCAGGGTTGGCTCATAATCAAAACATTGCTTCCCCATAAGAGTGTTCAGAGGCAGAACAAATTGCTGGAAAATGGCCTCGTGTAAGAGTAGCTTCTAAAACCCAGAGAAAACCTGAGTGTTTTTTCCCTTTTCCAGAGTTATTGACATATCCAGAGTTGCCTGTCCTATATGAGTCAGAAATCAACAGCAGCAAAAACATTTATAACTTTTTGGGGAAAGCAAAATGTTTAATTTGAGACTGGAACCACCATGCCTATAATCCCCATAATTTCCCCCTCTGTCTGACTAGATTCAAATTTGAGATGGATCGACCGCATTCAACATCATCCCACAAAGCCCAATCAGCAGCCCCGCCAGTAAGGTGTCCCACAATTTAGCCACAAGTTCATATCAGATTTATCCCAAATTAAAATGATTCCCAAGCACAGAATCACCATGTCATAAACAGGTTCTATTAAAATCCAAATAAAATGATCCTAAATAGTTTATCTGATCATTACTTCGTTCAATCAATTGCCCACACATTCACCACTACCCTCTATCCTTTCCCGCCTGTGCCTCCTTCCCTTTTGTCATACCTTCCATGGAAGGATTCTGGGACACATTCACTATGGTTCTGTATGAAATATATCATGAAGATATAAAGAAAATATCAGAATTTAGACTTCATTTTTGAACAATGCTTTCTTAATATATAGAATTCTAGGTTTTGACAGATATTTTTCCTTCTGCATTTTAAATATGATTCCATTGTCTTCTGAGTTTCATTACTTCCACTGAAACGTACATTGTCAGTCTTACTGTTTCTTCTTGGAAGTTAAAACGTCCTTTGTCTCTTTTGAGCAGTTTTACAATGATTTACTTGGATGCGGTTCCCTTTGCATTTGTGCTGGCTGAGGTCACAGGTCTTGACTCTGTGCCTTGATAGTTTTCACCAATTTGGGGAAGTTCTCCCATTCATTTCTCTCCCCCTCTTTGCACTTCAGAGTATTTTCTACTGACCTCCATTCCAGTTCATTCATCCTAATTTGCTCATGAACCAACTATTACACTTATTTTCAATTACTCGACCATTAAGCTCTACCACTTTCATTTGATCCTACTGAACATATTTTTGATTTCCTGCTGAATCTCCCCATCATGTCATCCTAGGATAGGTATTTTTAAATCCATCATGGAAATTCCAGTACCTGGATCACCCCAGGGTCTACTTCTGCCCCCTCTCCCATCAGTCCTGGCTCCTGGTGTGCCTCGGCAATTGCTTACTGAATGTCGGACAACACGTATGAAAAACCTTTATAAACGCTATGGTTTAGGTTGACTTCTCCCCAGAGAGAACTTATTTTGCTTCCAGCAGGCAATTCAAGTTAGAGGAAACTGTCTTAATCCAGTCTGCCACTGAGCTATTTCAAAGCTGATGTTGAGCTTCTGTGCTTCTGGTTCACCCTTACTCTTGGCCCTTGGGGAGTTTCAACCAGAAGCCTGGGGGTTAATGGGCTCGGGTCCCATGGGCAGGTCCCAAACCCCATTTTTGTCTCTGGCAAAACTGTACCATGAGACCGCCGAGGGCAGTGGCTCAGCTCAGCAGCCTCGTAGCTGCCACTCTGCTCAATTCCTAAGTGTGCCCACACTGCTATTACCTGGCAAACACTTCAGAATAAACCCTGATGCAGAATGCTGGGCCCACTCCTGAGCCCCTTCCTCCTCTGTGCCCCTTACATCAGCCCTGCTGGCTGTGCCACCCTGAACCACGGCTCTGGTCCTCCCAGATCTCAGAGACTTCCAATGGCTCTGGTCCACTTTGTTTCCTCTCAGCCACAGCTTCACATCAGCAAATGCACCGGGTCAACGGCGGTTCAGGAATGCTCAAGGTGTGTGTCCTCTGTGGTGGACGACAGGAACCTGAACATTCTGACTCTCCTACAGAGAGGGGAGGCCTGTCCTTGAATCTGGGCAGGTTCTGGGACCACTGGGACCTACGGAATACGTGAAGGGACACTCTGAGAGGCCCCCGTCTGAAGAGAATGGCAGCTTCTCCTTCCTGAACCTTGGAATACTTGCTCTGGGAAAGAAGGTGCCATGTAAGAAGTCTGATTACCCTGAAGCCACCAAGCTTTGAGGAAGCCCGAGGCAGCTGGAGAGCCTGCACAGCGTCATCCGGCCCCCAGGCCAGACGTGAGCCTGGAGAAGCCTTTGATGGCTCCCGCCTCAGCCACCATCTGCCTACAGTAGTGTTAGGGGCCCCAAACAAGAACTCAGCCGAGCCCTTCAACTCCAAGAACCATGAAGGACACTCTGATAAATTATAAGTTTAATACACTAACTTTGGGGTGGTTTGCTTCTCTGTAATATATAACCACACCTCCTTTCTTCAAGTTTTGGCTGCTTGGTAGCCTCCAGTGTGTGGGGGGGGGTCCGTGCATGTCTGTGCATGTGAGTCTGTCTGTCTGTGTGTGTCTGTCTGTGTGTGTGTGTCTGTGTGTATGAAATTCTACTCCATGCCGCTACTCGGTCTCAGTAAAAGGTCTGGTCTAACCCAAGAGAGCCTATCAGAGCTGGACATGGAAGTCGTGCCCGCTCAAAGCTGTAAAATCATTCATTAGCCCTAAAAATCAGCGATCAGCAAGTGCCGCTGGGTCCAAGTAACGCAGACCCCGGTGGCTGGTCTGGTGGCGTCACTCAGACCTCCGCAGGAGTGCTGCCTCATCAGTGATCCCCTTCCCGACCATGCGCTGTTGGACAACACCCTCGGTCATCTCCTAGCCTCTCACCATCTTCACCTCTGTCCATGGCGTCCAACCACAACTCCATGCCACACGCCAGCCTCTGTCCCCCCAACAAGAACTTCTACAAGTGCTGCGTGACAGCACAACACTAGCTTCTCCTTCTGGGCACGTGCAGGAACACACTGCCCTTCCCAGAGCACGTGCTCAGTGAAAAGTGACAAAGCTGTGTGAGCCAGAGCACCTCCCCCAGCCTTGTCTGCTCCACCACCCGACCAGCCATGCTCCGGGTGCGGACGCTGCCCCCGTCAGCCTGGGTCCCAGAATGGGAACCCGGAGCGCCCGGCAGAGCCTGCAGCCGAAACTCAGTGGATACGGAGAATGAAGAGACAGAACTCTTTGCTGCTTTAAACACTAGGAATGTGGGGCTCTTTGTTACCGTAGCATATCACAGCCCATCCTGACTACACTGAGCAAAATGTTTTGTGATACTGTCTCGTCCGGGACCAGAGCCTTAGCGCACAGAGCTGACGTGTCTAAGTATCTGACCACGGCCAACAAACTCAAGAGTTCTCTTCCCAATGTTATTTAAGACGTAACTAAGGTTTAGCGATCACAAATCATTCTCTCCGTGACACCACTGCACAGAGAATCATTTATCCCCATGTTTACTTTCGCTGTATTAGATTTTGCTATAGCTAAATAATAATCCAAACTTGACATTCTCTCCAAGGCTAGCCATTCACCTTCAACTCACCCAAATTATCATGTTTTTAAAGAAGAGAGAATGAATATTATCTGAAATGGGGGTGCACTGGCCCAAATTAGAAGCACTATATATAATTTTCAGCTTAGCACTGACTCCGCATTATTAGTAGCTTATGAATCTACTCAATTAACTCAAATAAGGGAGAGCTGACTACCCTCCAGACAGTAAGCATTACTGTCATTCCGGGAGGATTTTCCCTGGGAGCTGCGGGTACCTTCTTTGTATTCGACATCTGAAATACCCAAAGATAAGTTCCTAATGGCTCCTTTGAAAATTATCACAGCAATTTTGTAAAAAGACTTGTGGCAAATGACCCCTTGAGGATCTGCCCTTAAATGAAAGGTGAAGGAATTGGGACAAAGAAATGACAGTTTTGTTCCTTGATATGTAAAGAGAACTGTTACCCAGTACATAAATACTTGAGCTTAGTCTTGAGACAAAAACAGCTTGTTTTGGTAAGTTGGTCCTAGTAGTAACGGAGATTTGAAAACCAAAAAAAAAAAAAACAAACAAACCACCTTTTCCAATGAGGAAGAAGGTAGAAAAATATCTTAAGAAGGTAAAATAGTCTATGTTACTCTTAGCAATAACTACCAGGCATTAGATAGAAAACAGTGGGTAGAGAAAAACACAAGACTTTACTTTTAGGAAAATTTGGGCACATTGGCATTTTGTTAGGTTTGAAAACCCTTTGATTAGTCACTTCAATTTTTTCCATTTCTCATTTTGTATTGTGATGATTAAAAATAATTTTGAGGGATCATTTCAGTCACTACTCCCAAAGACTCAACGGACCCACCAGTTTCAAGGTGCCTTCACCAGGTGGGAGTCGGAGAAGAGGAAGAAGAAATGAATTCTCATGTTCTGGCTCACCTTGCTTCTGCTTTGCTGACTTCCACCCCGTTGTTCCTGGTAACGCCCTCTGGTTGCACCCAGGCCAGCGTCCTTCCCCTTCCTGCCCTGGTTAACTGCAAAGTGTCATGTTCACGTTGCAAATCATTCACTCCCAGACTTGAGTGCAGACTCAATAATTATAAGGGAAATGCTTCAGAGAAACGCGCATTCACTCATGGACAGCATCTTATAAAGCCACAAAGGACACTTTACGCACCTCTGGTTTCCTACTTTCCACCTGTACAAAGGGACACCTCCAAGCCACATGGTGCTATAGCCCTGTTGGATCAAATCCCATTTTCTAAACCCAAAGTTATTCCATTTTGGTATTTTCCTATATAAAAATAGAGCTTTTAAAACCTCACATTGAAGGATATCAATGAGCCCTCCTAAAATGTAGAACTCAACACCAAACAAGTACAAGCATAAAACCAAACTGTTTTTCTAGGGGGGGCGGGGGGAAACAAATCTCTCCCTTAGATTGAATCATCAATCTAAAACCAAAACCAAAACCTTGGGATGCAGTTCACTTTCATTCTACAAACAGCTAATTGCCTTATTTACAGGATAATTAGATTTGAATCTACCTGGGTTATGTTAATAAGCTACATAGAATGAATACATGCACAAGATGATTATTAAATTACAACACCACAGACAAAAACGATACAGCTTTATCACGTAGAGAAAACAGCTGGTCACTGTGTGAATGTTATTCATCGGGGAAGCTGGGGACAAAACTGCAGGAAGAAATTTATTGAGTCAACTCCTTGCCGGGCACGATGTTTGCTATTTCATACACATTATCCCACTTGAATCTTGCAACACTACTATGATGATAATATTAGTCACCCGTTATGCAGATAGGGGAAGAGATCAGAGGATGTTCAGACTGAACAGTTAATACATGAGCAGAGCTGAAGATTTTTTTTAAAGATTTTATTCATTTATTTGACAGAGAGAAAGAGAGAGAGAGCGCACGAGCAGGGGGAGTGGGAGAGGGAGAAGCAGGCTTCCCGCGGAGCAGGGAGCCCAACACGGGACTCGATCCCATGACCCCGGGATCATGACCTGAGCTGAAGGCAGACAGACACCTAACGACTGAGTCACCCAGGCGCCCCAGAGCTGAAGACTTACCTCCTTGCCGACAGATCACCTAACAAACCCGTAGGCTCTGCCCCACACTGCAGCAGACCCCTTACCTGTCCTGTCAAACAGGGTATTTGGGAGCATTCATAACAGCAAGAGAAAAACGTTCACACACACAGCAATGTGTGTGTTCTGTTTGGTAAGAGCTTCCACCGAAACGTGAAATTCCCATACACTAAATTAAAGTTTTGAAAACTACGATCCTGACTTAATTTGGGGGAGGTTTTTAATGTGAGAGCTGAGGAATGTATAGACTCAGGTGTGAAAACAGCGCTGGATCCTCTCTCCTGCTCACACTGGTCTTGGTGGGGCCACAGTCCGGGAGGCCAGTGAAGTCAAGACTCAGAGAGAGAAGGGTGCAAATCAGAGGGGTTCTCTCCAGTTTCAGGCAGAGAACACTCCACAGTGCCCTAACTAAGAACTCAACTCCGATCCTGTCACTAAATATGCCTTTGGAATGGGCCCATCCCGCCTCTCCAAGGACATACGCCAGTTGCTTATTTTAAAGCTTATAAAAAAATCTGCCATGCAAATATGAAACAGGTTACGGGGACAAGAGGGGGGAAAAAACAGCCATAGTGACATCCAGCTTCGTGTACATATGAGATGCACAGTGTGGGCTTGGGGTGGTTTGGGTGAGCTATGGCTGGTTGTGATTTCTGTTTGTTTGGGAGGGTCTAGGTGTGAGCAGGACACTTGACAAACATGTTCTCTGCAGGAACCAGAATGCTTTCTAAAATACTTCCCAGAACTGAGTAAGGAGGCTGACAGGTCAGAAGTTGGTGTCATTCAATCGGGGGAAACTTTCTGCAGATGTATCTGGACCTTCAAGAAAGGGAAGAGTATCCACAGGCTACATTCTCTACGTATTCAGGACACACGCTGTCAATCACTGTCAACTACGAGTTGTTTTTTGGGGTTTTTTTTAAGATTTTATTTATTTGACAGAGGGAGACACAGTGAGAGAGGGAACACAAGCAGGGGGAGTGGGAGAGGGAGAAATAGGCTTCCCACGGAGCAGGGAGCCCGATGTGGGGCTCGATCCCAGCACCCTGGGATCATGACCTGAGCTGAAGGCAGACGCTTAACGACTGAGCCACTCAGGCGCGCCAACTACGAGTTATTAATATGCACACTATGCCACACCCACTGAGGACTTTTTCATGCAAAAACACAAAGTACTTTTCTTCATCCGATTCTTTTAAAAGCAATGCATCAAGAGACAGCAGTAGCCAGACACTTATTGGTTCTAGCAGATTCCACGACGAAAACCGGATTTCATAAACAGTTACTGGTGCGTGTTGATCTGAGCACTCAAATCAGAGCAAAACTGAGGTCAATATTTACTTGGGAGGGAACATCTCAATATCCATGCAAATACTGGCTCAGTTTGGAAAACACAGCCTCTACTCTGAATGTTTTTGGCCAAATACTAGCACAGATGCAGACAAAGGCAGATGTTGCTATCCACGGGGAAAACCGACTTCTACCAAGTGAATCAGGATCATATTTGCAGAGACAGCTAATCCAAGCACGTGAAAAGCTATATTTTCTCCATGCTGAATAGTTTCCCAATTATTTGGAAATTAGTTGACTTGCTTTTCACATTTAGGATTTTAAAACCTCCTGACTCATTATAGACTTTTTTTTCCTTAACCAGAACAGATTTTCATCTCTTAGGCTGCCATCATAAATATTAAATTGAAAAATTGTTCATTTACCACAAGTTGCCACATTGTTCATTAAATTGTACACATGCCAGCATTTACATGGCTCTCACTTGGAGATAATTGTAACTTTAGTAACATGCAGAAGGCTGGATGAAAGTACAAGGATGTTTACCGCAGCAGTATTTGTAAGAACGAAAAATTACAGGCAACCAAAATGTCAGCAGTGATAAAATAAACTACCGCACAATAGCATTGTTTTATTTTGTAAAATATGTGTACACTTGTGTACGAAATACTGCTTCAGTACAGCTATGCATGTTGTGCACTGCACAACTCTAGGGAGGAAGTCCACATCAGTCGAAGTCAGGGCCCAGCAAACTGTTTCTGTAAAGGATCAGACAGTAAATATTTTAGGCTCTGAGAGTCATAGGGTCTCTTCCACAACTACTTAACTCTGGGACTGTGGCAAAAAGCAGCCAAGGACACAACTAAATGCAGATGGCTGTGTTCCAACAACATTTTACATTTGGAGACTGAAATTGGAATCTCATATAATTTTCACACATCATGCAATATTATTTTTTCTACTTTTTAAACCATTTAAAAATGTTAAAACTGCTTTTAGCTCACAGACCACCCAAAAACAGGGGGCAGGCTAAAAACGACTTTGGACCGGGAGCCACCAGTTGCTGACCCTGATCTATATGAATGTCACCCACCAAAGCTGTGCCCTCGACAACCAGCACTCCCTCACTAGTATCTAGAGCAAATGCATGAGGGCTGAAAATTCCTCAGCAAACGGCTAACAGCTCTAACAGGTGTTATCTATAGGACCTTCTGGGATTGCAGGTGGCGGGCAGGTGCTGAGGAAGTGTTTTCACACTGCACCTTATTTCTGCTGGGTGTATACATTTTTCTCAATAGACATGCAGAGCCGCTTCTTTTCAAAGACTAAAAACGAGGCACGAAGCCCGCTGCGAGGGGCATGTGCTCGGATAGAAGCGGCTGGCTCTGTAGTGCAGAAGGAGCTTCGAGTAGGGAGCACCGCAGTGGGGTGGTGACAAGGTTTCACGTGTTGTCTCCAAAGGCGGTTTCACAGGGAGCCCAGCCCTTGGCAGCGGTTCTTTAAAACGCCACTTCCGTCTTACGGACTTTCCGGAATGTGTATCGTCTTTGAAGACACGCTGATCTTCATTCTTCCACGTACTCTTCAGACCCCCCTGAAGCTGAGTCAGGAGGCTGAGTTTGACCGCCACTGATTAAAACAAAATATGCTCTAATAAAATATCACATCTAAAATACCACTGTTTCATCCACTTGGCTGCCACAAATGGGTGACGAAAGACCAATGGAAACATGCTCTACTCTAAACTGTGCAGAAAGATCGGGGACCCGATCACAGCTTAAGAAATGCCTGGTGGGAACTTGTACTGTAAGAACATCTCCTTGTCATTCGTACAATCGCCGTCCGAGCCTGCGCACTGGGTTCGCAAGTACAAAAGGGGACACGCTGATGTGCAGAAGCCACTCTGGTTTACATCCAGCTTTGGAAATCGGGTTCTTTTTAAATGAGAAATAAGGGCTTCCTAGGGTGGTCAGGTGAGCGCCGGGGTGTCCTAAATCCCTGAAGAGAAGGACAGAAACATAGGCCAGGGGTAACGGGGAGAGCCGGCCAGCTGGAAGGACAGGCCGCGGTCCAATGGGCAAAGTCTCTTGCCCCAAGGGAGCGTGGACTCTCCCCAGGCCCCAGCAGATGGTGCCTCGCCCCCGCAGGGCCAGCTCTGGGGATGACCGGGGAATCGCTGCTAAGCGCAAGAGTCTCTGGTGTTCCGTTGATGTGATCTCTTCAGAAGGGTCATCAGCATCCGTGAGGGTAGGCAGAGGACCTATGGCCCGCTCCAAAGGATTCCCCTCCTCAGCTGCCCCCTGTCCTGCCCTGTTTCCTTTGGATGTAGTTATGCATCTCGTTCTCTACCTTCATTTCTACAAATAACTCCAGACTCATTGGTACTTACATCTTATATTACAGCTGTTTAAAGAATTTACCTTATCTCTTTCCAAAAAGGACATAAAGTGTTCCGTTGCTGGTGGCTGCTTGCTTATTACGTTCTGGGCATCTCAGGTGTAGGTTTAGGATCAACGGGACCCCAAACACGCTCAGGTTGCTAACTCTGTTCTTCTCTCTGCACCTTTGATTAGTGTCTCCCTCTGTCTCTTCAGCCTGTTTCCAATTCTGACCCTGCTCTCTGCGTGCATCTGTACGCATCTGTTTCTCTATGCCTGTTTAGTGCTCAGGCTCTTCCTTAGTGAACCTGCCTCTTCCCGCCCCCCTCGCTCCTTCTCCTCTTCTTCCTCCTCCTGAGCTCCCATGCCCCACTCAAGACGAAATACTTACAGGAACCAGCAAAAAAACTGACTGAAGGTCCCAAGGTAGATGTTTCATTACAGGTTTTCGGAATGAGTGATGTGTTAACTCCACCAAACACACAGTGTGTGGATGTGGGTGAAATGGTTTGGAAGAAGTATAAGAAAATTATCAAAAGGAAGGCATCCCTAGAGTACCTTCTGCTTTGCAGCTTTCGTACATCTTTTGGGGTTATTTTCTGGTTTTCTTGGAGACCCCAGACTTTCAATGTTCCTAAAAATGTCTGCCATTGGATAGGAGAGAATAGATTCCATTTACTTGGTACCGGGACATCTGTGTGTCCAGTGCACCTCAAGCTTAATGTGTGGAAGAAAGAAAAGGGGATCCAAAGTGAGGGCCCACGGTAAAAACGTATAGTCAAAATTGTGTTTGAACATCCCTTCAGCTTCCGAGGATGCACAGAACATGGGTTTCGGATGCACGCTGTGGTACAGAACTCTGCCTTGAATGTGTAGGGACCACAGAGCTGGAGGAAAAGACAGGTCTGCGCGCAGACGCTCCACCTGGGCAACACAGAGGGTGACCGACACTCGGGTCTCCCCGCTTGCCTCTAAGTTTCACTTGGTTCTGCTTTAATCCAAAGCTTCCGTAAAACCAAAGGTCACAGTAGCAGATCTGTTTCCTAAGGCAAGCCTTCACAGGGGCCGTGGGTTTGAAAGCAGCCCTCCCTCCGTGTTTAGCTCACAGGAGGTCCTGGGCTGCTGGTCTTGGATTTGAGCTCTGCAGAGGGCCACACGCTAACCGGTCCTCTGCTCTGGGAAGTGCTGTGGAAGAGAACCCCTTTACAACTGGCTTTTACCACCAGCCGGATGCTTCCACCCTGTTCACTGGTCTCTGTCTCCTTATGAGTGGCATCTCGTGGGGCTGGGGACGTGTTCTGGGGGAGGGGATGGTTTTCGATTCAGCACACAAGTGGAGGTTCAGTGCACGGACTGCGTAGCTCCATCCCACAATCCAAACAGCATCTGACCAACTCTATGAGCAATCAAGACACAC
Organism: Leptonychotes weddellii; assembly: GCF_054177405.1. Lineage (NCBI taxonomy): Eukaryota > Metazoa > Chordata > Mammalia > Carnivora > Phocidae > Leptonychotes > Leptonychotes weddellii. Next base: position 79,952,965 of record NC_138381.1, read on the forward strand.
ACAAGCGTTTCAACAGGACAGAGTCCGGTCACGCCTCCCCCCCGCACATGCATGGCCCCTTTGACGTACAGGTGTCACTCGGCCCACAAAGCAGAGAGCACACCTGCCCTCTCCATGCTTTTGGGGCCGCCGGCTCAATCCATCCCCTCTGTGCCCTCTTGAGCTTTTCATCTCCACGAGATTCAGACTGATTCACAGCAGACACACAGGTTGATGGGCCTCTCCTGTTACATCCTGGGGGCTCCACGCCGACATCCTTAAAAGAATTTAGAAATAAATCTAATAGAGGGCCTTTCACGCCTGAGAACCGTTTACTTGAATTCCATCAAGAGGGGACACAAGTCTAATCAGTGAATGGCCTGTGATTCAAAAGCACTTAGCCAAGCCACGTACCCCCATGCTGAACAGAACCATTCCACTGTAATAAAATAAAACACCACCGAACGCTGACACAGCCTAGGATAAAGCGTGATGCTTTAAGCAGCAACGAGATGCACATAGTTTATATATATATATATATATAAAAACCCCACAGCCGCGACGCGCGCTGCATCCTGATGTTAGGAGCCAGCCTGGCCGCCGCAGACCCACCCTGCGCAGCGATGGAGGCATTCCCGGAGAGGCTTCAATGGGGACTCAAGGCCATTCATCACTTCACTCGGAGACCTGAGGCATCGGGAGGTGGGCAGGAGCTTGGTCTTGGAAAGGGACCCAGGCTGGCTGTCAGACAAATCCGGGCCGTGTGGCAGGACACTCTCAGGCGAGAGCAAGAACCACAGACCTTTGTGTCTGTCTTAGGAGCCGGGTTAAAAAGGAGACGGCTCTTTTATGGGAATGCTTGGCAGGGAACATGATGATGCAGGCCTTACAGAACAGTGAGGATTGCTGGGGACCACCACTGAAGGACCAGCCCACGGGAGCAGAAACCAGCAGGTGCCCCGATGCAAAACCCGCGTCCTTCCCCAGGGACTGGAGAAAACCCACCTGCCTTCCTGCGTCGTCATTCGTGCTGAGACTCGGGGGCAGAGTGCATGCCGTTTCACATTAAAATGGGGAACCTAGTATTTTAAGTAACCTGTTGGTCCGTTCCTTTGTAAAATTGAAGAATCCTTTTACACAGCTTAATTTTCCCACTCGACAACAACGGGTTTTTTCTTTGGTATACTGAGCTTGCTAAAGCAGCCCTAAACACATCCCCACTCAAGCAAGGAACATTCATGAGCCTTAGCTGGCCCTGCCTTCAGGGTAATGCTTGTGTCCTAAGGGCCGGTAAAAACAAGGATGCAACCACACTGGGATTAGGGCGGAATCAGTGCCTTCCTCGGGTAAGATCTCCTATATGCCCAGCATATTTTAATACATAAAGTACCACTGTGGTGGCAGCTGGATTTTTCGGGGGATGGTGGGCGAGAAGGAGAGCATCACAGAATCTTTTGTGTCCTTTCCTGGGGACGGCGCCCCCATGAGCAACTGCAGCTTGCCCATCAGCTGCACCCACCCCTCCTGCAAGGGAGATTAGTTTAGGGCTGCGATGGCTTCAGAATTCTCTACCATCCATTCCTTGGAAGCGTGAGCTGAAGCCCACAACCACCACCCCTCCCCGTGCACGCTGGAACCACCGTGAGCTTCCAGTGAGTGGCCTGTGGTACAGATGATGTGTGTGACTCCCCGGGGATGGCAGGAGGCCCCAAGGACATGCTGCTCCCGTCCCCGCCTCCCGGATCACTCGCTCTGCGGGAGCCCACGCCACCTTGCGAGGAGTCTCTAGCGGCCCTGACACATGGCCAACTCGGGAGGAGCCCAAGCCGACCTGCCTGTCTTGGGAGGGAGCCACCTTGGAATGGTTCTCCAGTCCAGCCAAGTCCACACTCCAGCCTTCCAGCCTCTGAGCCGAGGCCCCAGATATCACAAAGACAGACAGACGGGGCGCCTCACAACCGAGCCCCCATTAGGAGGGGCGGGGTTTGATTTCCTCTCGCACGCCTGGGGCTTTAAAAGGTCTCAAAGAGCAGTCACGTGACTCCAGGGATGGGGGGGTTGACGTAGAGTGGACATCAAAGGGGTGCATTCTGTTGTATGCAAATTATGCCCCAAGAAAACGGATTTAGAATGATTTTAGAGTATGTATTCACTTGAGGTCACTAACTTCTTACTTGGATTTATGGAAGCACACACCCTGTGTGCACAATGAAAAGCCACCTTGGAGCCTCCTGCAATGCCTCCCAGAAGATCCAAGCATGAGCAAAGCCTTCTTCCTCCAGCCCCTGTGGTGGAGGCACACGCCATCCACGCAGGATTTCACGCAGTGAACGCATTGGGGCCACCCCCCCCAATCCCACCTGCACCCCCAGACCGTGCCCGGTGCATCTCTTCCATTCGTCGGCTCCTGACTCGTACGCTTTACAATGAAGCTGAAATTGTAAGCATGGCGTTCCAGTGAGTTCTGTGAGTTCTGGTGAGTTAGGATACCTGAAAGGGGGTCCTGGGAACCCTGGATTTGTACACAAGTCGGACAGAAGTGTGGGCGTCTGAAACGAGGGCGGTCTTGGGCTGACCCTGGGCAGCTGCTGCGGGAATGAAAGCGCTCGGACTTTAGCCTGTGGGGTGTGATGCCAGTTCGGGGCCCTCACTGGCAGGACTGAGCTGAACTGCAGGACACCCAGCTGGTGTCAGAAACAAAGCCAGTATCTCTGTCTACATAAAGACTCGGAGACGGCAGACAGGGAGCTGTCTGGTTGCCACAAGGCTGTTGGCATCCCCCAAATCCTGGCCCCAGAGACACAGCCACTGCCCTGGGAATGAGCTGGTGGCCCAGGCCAAAGACAATCAGTTATTTGTGGAACTAACCAATGATGAGTTCAACGCGAGCCCGTAATAAGCCATTGCAAATCCAAGGAGAGCAAAATCTGAAACTTTCTGGAAACTCTCGGGACAAAGAAGCCCCTCTTGCTCTTCTGCTGATGTAGCCGGGCAGACAGGAAGCAAGCCTGGAGCTGTGAATGGTCACGCTGCTTCCGGGGGGCAGGTCCTCCGTGAAATAGGGCCGAGCCAAGACGCAGAGAGAGCCGGGGTCCTAGCGGTGTCCTCTGCACCCGTCTCTGTCCCCCAGGTCAAAGGCAGAGCACCCGGTGTGCAGTGACGAAAGTCCCCAGCCCCCTTCTCAGCTAACCAGTCTGAGCAAAGACACCAGGCTGAAACCCACCTGAATTCTCCCCACAAACAGAGGCAACTTGGGAACCCCGAACGCTGGTTCTAATCAGCGTCCGTCAGCTCACACCCGTTTTCAGGAGCAGACTGTTAAATCTTCAGGAATTTTGCATGTCGGCTGTTAAACTCTTAGCAGTTTGAAATTAGCCGTGCAGGTGTGAGAACCAATTGTTAAACATTAGCAGCGAATCTCTGGTTCTAGCTCTTGGACCAAAAAACGATCTTCAGAGGCCGTCGGACTCCAAGTCCCCGCTAACACCCCGGGCCCTCTGCTGTGGGGTGCCTTCTGTTCCCAGCCTCCAAAGGCCAGGCCCAGCAAGCGGAGGGGCGGGGATGGGCCGGGGATGCTGCTTCCCCATCCACATCAGTGTGCGTCTACATGTCTACATTCCCCAAGGAGCCACCTTCCTTAATTCACAGTCTTGACTCAGACAAAGATCCGGGCTCGGAAGGTTATCAAACCCTTCAATGCCGCCTGCGCGCATCCTGCAAGCTCCTTCCAGCAACTTCAATCAACGACCATCACCTTCTAAATTGGCGACTTCTCAGTGGCAACAGAGCCTACACAGATAGGATTAAATCCCTCCCAAGCCGAGGGCCCGTTTTAATACCCCACCTCTTTTCCCTGAGACGAGGAAATCTCCCCGAGCAAAAGTGCGAGATCAGAGGCACAGAATTCCTAATCCAGTTTGTACAGGAAGTGGAAAGAAGGGAGACATTTATAGCACGAGGCATGTGAACCTTCTGATCAAAGGGCTGTCTTGATGTCTAGCTTGAGCATCAGGATCCACTGTGATGCACCCCTGGCTGGGCGGCGGGGCGGGGGGCGGGGGGCAACCAGCTGTTTTCTCCTCAGGATCAGCTGCTCAAAAAGACTTTTTATCTGACTGCAGAGTAACTTACAAACTTATCTCCCTCTCGGTCTGAAAGCTTTTAAAGGTCAAACCTGCTCCCCCCGGGGAAGAAAACAAATACAGGGATGTTGTTCGGAAGCCCGCTGTTGGAGCCGTGTGCCCACCGCAGAGCCAGACCCGCTACACCTGCAGAGCAGAAGCCAGCGGACAGCCTCAGCATCCGCGGGGACTAATCTCAAAGGGAAGTTTCTGGGTTAAATGCTGAGCAGGATGCCGACTGTGCATGCTTGGATGGGTGAGGTCATTTCTATCATGTCAACAAATTCATCACTACAAGGTGTGCTTTGTGCAAATTCGAGTGAGCTCGAGCCACATATGCACTGCGTAGACCCTCCTCCACACGTGCAGGTGAGGACAGAGAGCATCAGAAAGCGAGGCTGCGGATGCTCCTCCTGGCATAGCGAGGCAGCCAGCTCTCCTCGGAAAACCTAAATGCCTTCTCCTGCAAAGACCGCAAGCAAGCCAGCCTCGACGGCTCCCCAGCAGACCAGGGGGTGCGTGCTAGGGATCCTGGTGCCGCACGGGAGCCTAGAACGCCGCCGTCTAGCCGAGGGGCTCAGGGGGTTACGCCGCCTTGAATGCTCCGCATCCGACCCAGACAGCAAAGACTGTTTTCCCATCTCTTTGTCTCCCGACCCCGCGTCTGACGGGAGAGGGGCTCGTCTGACAGGAGAGGGGCTCGCAGCAGATGCAGACTCTGATGTGATGAACTGCTTGGCAGGAGGGCAGAGGCCGCTCTGATTGTCAGGATCCCACCGTGTCCCCGATTTGCTGCAACTCAAGTGCGGGCAGGAACGAAGACAATTAAGAGAGAACCAGACGGCTGTCGTCTACATTAGTATAAAAACAAACAATAGGAGTTTAAGCTGACTTGTCCAAAGCAGCAGGAAATGTCAGCAACAGAATTGCTTAAATCCTGGCTCTGCAACCACGGCTGGACGCCGAGCCAGCGTGAGCCCCGCTCAAAGATCCGTGCATCTCGTGGAGACTTTGCTACCGTGTCTCAACCACCTCTGCTACCCGCCGACCGAAGAAGCAGGTAAACCAGGCAGAGGCAAATCCGCCAGAAACAAAACTCACACAGACCCGACTTCACAAAAGCAGAAATGTACCCTTTGTTTTCCTCTTCATGGGTGAGAAAAAGGGGGCTCTTTTTGAGGATGAATTTCATAGAATTTGCAAAAGAAAAGCATTCCACCCTGCACTGAGGGTTGATGAGATGATTATGTTTTTTACATGTAAATTGGATCATGTTACTCTGCTTTTTAAAACCTGCCAAGGGCTTCCCCCTGACGTGCCCTACATGGCCTGCTTCCTACCTACATCCCAGATCCCACTGCTGACCACCCTCATCTGCTACATCCCAGCGCCAGCGCCCTGCGCACCGAAGTCAGAAAACAATGGCTCCCGGGGCCGAACCCAGATGGCCACCTGCTTCCCTACAGCCCACAAAGTGAATATGGCTTCACATCTTTAAATGGCTCCCAAAAATCAATAAAAGAATAGTATTTCATGATACGTGAGAAGCATATGAAATGCCATTGTTGACGTTTATAAATAAGTTTTATTGGAGAGAGGCGGGGACACTCACTGTGTGTACACACTGGCTGATGTGGCACGAGGACAGAGGCGATCGGTTGTGACAGCGACTAGAAGGACCACAAAGTCTGATGAAAGCACGCGTTTGCCGAACCGTGGCTTAGAACACCAAGGCTCTCCATGCTCAGGGCCCGCACTTGGACCCTAGAAAGTTCTGGTCCCAGATAATCCTAACAACTGCCTCAGGGTCAATCTGTTTGGGCCACTCTTAACACAGTACCACGGACTGGGGGCTAATAAACAACATAAATTGTATTTCTTACACTTCTGGAGGCTGTGGAATCTGGGTACTGGCGTGGATGGACTGTGGTGGGGCCCCACCTCCTGACTGCCACCACCATATTCTCCCTGTGTCCCCACTGGGCGGAAAGCACAGGGAGGAAGCAAGCCCTCCAGATCCCATTCACATGGGCTCGGCCCTCATGACATCACCTAATCCCCATCACCTCCAAAGGCCCCACCTCCTGATACCGCCACACTAAGGGTGAGGTTTCAACCTAGGAACCCCAACACACATGTAACAGGTGTCTACTACTTAAATACCTCCTCCACTGGGATGGCTTCCCTACCTCATCATCCAAACACCACCTCTCACTCTGGACACAGTAGTATTTCCTTCCTAGCACTTAGCATTTCTGAGGTTATTCCACTTACCAGTTTTCTGTTATCTACCTCCCCACCAGAACATAAGCCCCATGTGGGCAGACACCCCTGTCCTCCTGTTTGGTACAGTGCCCTGCACACCGTAGGTGCTCCCAAATACTGGATAGATGGATGGAGGGATTGATGGATATTAGGGTGTGTGGATGGATGGATGGATGGATGGATGTTTGGGTGTGTGGATGGATGGGTGGATGGAGGGATGGATGGATGGAGGGAGGGATGGATGGATGTCTGGGTGTGCGGATGGACGGGTGGAGGGATGGAGGGATGGATGGATGGATAGATTTTTGGGTGTGTGGGTGGATGGGTGGATGGATGGAGGGATGGAGGGATGGATGGATGGATAGATTTTTGGGTGTGTGGGTGGATGGGTGGAGGGATGGAGGGATGGATAGATTTTTGGGTGTGTGGGTGGATGGGTGGATGGGTGGATGGATGGATGGATGGATAGATGTTTAGCTGTGTGGATGGATGGGTGGATGGATGGAGGGATGGAGGGAGGGATGGATGGATGTTTGGGTGTGTGGATGGATGGGTGGATGGAGGAATGGATGGATGGATGAAAGGATGGAGGGATGGATGGATGAATAGAGGGATGGGTGGAGGGATGGATGGATGGATGGAGGGAGGGAGGGAGGGACGGATGTTTGGGTGTGCAGATGGGTGGGTGCGTGGATGGATGGATGGAGGGAGGGATGGATTCACAGCAGAGGAAGCACCAGGAGAACGATCTGGCCTTACCTTCTTATTCCCAAAGGACCTCCCGTGAAAGCAAACATCTAACGTTGTTTACAAATGAGATCTTAAAGGATCGTTACGTGTATGTACGCGTGTGCACATGTGCCAGAAGCACTAATTTTATTTGATGAAGAATCTGGGTTGCTCTGCTGGGCATTTCTTCTTCTGCTTCTTATCTCCCATCTTCGTCTTCTACGTAATAACAGAAACAAAAGGTGATGAAAAGGTACATCCAAATTAGGACAAATGTTCAAAAGACAATACATAGCGTTCAGCGAGCACAGCTCAGAAGGGAGTCATTGATGTCTTGCCGGCTCTGGGGCCTGGCTCTGCAGTTCAGTGGGGGACAAACATCAGAGTGAGGGGGGCAGACTTGGTGGGCAAACAGAAGGGTATGCACCTCGTTAGAGGACACAGCAGCCACCGGGCCCCAGAGAAGAGGGCCCATGGGGATCCCAGCCCTGCCAGGGCTGCCAACCTTTAAGAGACGCCAGAAATCCAAGCTCATGTTAATTCTTGTGATTTGAAATGTTGACTAGTCAATTAAGAAAACAACAGCAAGATTCTATTGATCAAACCCAACTTGTCCAGAGACTACGTCCGACCTGTCAGCTGCCATTTTGTTAACTCTGGCCTGGAGATTTCAAAATGAATCAACACGGCCGTATTCACTCACTTGTTCATTCATTATTTAGGAGAGCTTTGAAGGCTTTCTCAGACTATGTTCTCAGCATGAAGAGACCCAAAACACAGCCCCTGGCCTCATATGGCCCACCACGGAGCTCCAGAAAGTAGACGAATAAGTAAAAGCACGAGCAAGTCAACTTATGTGGGGTCCATGATGTCTTGTGTGAATTCTCACGACCAAAGGGCAGGCCACTGCTTCTCAGCTCTTTGCTGATTTAAACTCGGCTGTTAGCGTCCCCATCACTAAATTCTACCCTTTAGAACAGGACTTCCAGTGTTTTAGTGGTGCTATAGCATAGTCCAGAGGAAGAGCAAACACATCATTGTTGCCAGCTCAGCAAGAGGTCTCCACTGAGAGGGTTGTTCTGAGGTTCAGTGGAGATTATGTGCTTGGCTGGCACTTCTATGACTATTTCCATAGCTATCACTCTACTCCTCTGATGAGCACATTAGTCAGGATTCTTGCAGCAGTGAATGAGAAAAACCTAGATAAAAACAGCTTAAAAAAAAAAAAGCTTTATTGGCTCATGTAACCGAAGCTCACAGTTTCAGGCATAACTGGATCAAGCTTCAAATGATGCCGCCATGCTTGTCTTCTCCCTGTCTCTGTGTTGGCTGCATTCCCGCACTCTGTGAGGTGGGTCCCAGCAGCTCTAGCACACATCATTCTTACTGCTTTTCATCCCCACAAAGTGTGACCTTATCTGTTTGGTGGTTTCCACCAAAAGTCATGAGCCTGCCCTGCCTCTCTTTTACTAAAACCGGATCGGGTACCAATCTTAGACCCAGTCACTGAGCCAGGAGGACGGACTGCAGTGACCGTCTCAGAGGTGAGCTCAGCCCACACTCACTATACGGACTGACACGGACAAGGGGGTGGTTCCCGAAGGAAAGAGGACGCTGTAGGAGATGTGGGAATGGAAGCTGAGTGTGCAAACACAGTTGGCGCCCACCACAACGACACTGAATCCTCTCCCTGGCCCCAGGATGAGGCATAGCTTTTGAAGAAACAAGCTCCTTCCGTCCCCATCAGGAGAGGAACACAAACTGCCGCCATGATTCCAGGGCTGACATGGAACGAAGAATGTTCACCATGACCAAGACACAGACACATCTGGAGAGCCACGCTAGGGTGGGAGGAAGTACACAGAGATTTCTGTGCCCTTTCCCAAATCCCAACCATGTCTCGTGCACATGTCAGACCCGCGAATCCAGCTGATCAACAGCTGACACTCCGAGACGCTTGCGAGCAGAGGGAGGCATCCATTCCTATTTGTTTGGCTGAGAAACATCCTTAAATGCTCAGGACAAATAAGGTCACAGAGGGCCTCCTCCCTCTGCCTCCTACAGTCAGCCTGCAAATAGACATGGGTTAAACAGCGATTCAACAACAGCAGCCTAAGCTACCTGCTAGCCACACACATGCGCACACACAGGCACACACGCACACAGGCACGCACACGCACGCACACAGGCACGAACATGCACACGCACACAGGCATGAACATGTACGCACACACAGGCATGCACACGCGCACACAGGCATGAACATGTACACGCACACACATGCACGCACAGGCACGCACATGCACACACAGGCACGCACATGCGCACGCACAGGCACGCGCACACATACACCAGCACGCGTACATGAACACACATGCACACACATGTACACGCACATGCACACACAGGCATACACAGGCACGCACATAGGCACACACGCGCACACACAGGCACGCACATGCACACGCACCGGCACACACGCACATACATGGGCACGCACGGGCACACGTACATGAACACACACATAGGCACACACACGCACACACACAGGCACACACATGCACACATACGCACGTGCACACAGCTACCACCTCAAGCTTCATCTTGCAGCCTCCCCACAGAGCTGTTAGGCAGTGATGACAACCTGTTTCAGAAAGCTGACTCCTGGGTGTCTGTAAATTGGCACAGAGGTAACTGCTTCTCCTCCAAGCATGCCAGGATAAGTTCTTCTAATGTCTTCATATTAACCACGCACGGAAAATACACGCGTGGGACTGCCCGCATTTATCCTCCACCACGGAGTGACGAAGGGAAGCTGGGATCTATTTCACAGACTGAGGTCAGCGTCTGTCAATTGTGCCCTCGGAACCAAGACCATCTGTAGCCACAAAGTTTAACCAACAAGACTCAAAACTAAGAGCATCTATGTCAAAACGACTTTACAAACCGTGCCAGGAAATTCCCACTTGGGAAGATAAGACTGTGAGATAATAAATAACCTCACTGTTTGCTTCAGGAAATTTCCTGAAAACTGATTTATATAAACAAGATACTGCTCATCTGGGCAAAGAGCCCCCTTTTCAGAACAGATGGCTCACCTGGATGCAAAGCTCCCTCATAAAATAACTGTGCATGCACATTCTCCTCAAGCCCTTCGCTTTGATGTGCACCTGATGCCCACATGGAAGACTCACCTTCAAGCAGCTGGGCTCAGACCCCCAAATTCTAAACTTCCATTCCTGACCTCCCTTTTCTGGGAGACTACTGAGATTCTCCACAGGTGTTTTCCTTACTGCAGTAGGTAATAAAATTAGCTTTTCTTAATTAGATGGTTACACTAGAGGTCTCTGGGAGATGGATGGCTGCCACCTCCGAGCTCTTCTTGACAGTCCCTATTCTATTCTGCACCTCAGGGGGACTGACCCCTGCAGCCTGCACCCCAGGCTCCCAGGTCAGCTGGAAAGCCCCTAGCAGAAGGCTGAGGGGGGGAAGAGAGTGGGGCCACGGCTTCTACCCCCATACACTATGTCTGGGGGTGCTTCTTTAAATTTTTTTTTTAATTTTTTATTTATTTTTTAGAGAGCGAGTGAGAGAGAAACAGCATGAGAGGGAAGAGGGTCAGAGGGAGAAGTAGGCTCCCTGCTGAGCCGGGAGCCCGACCCGGGACTCGATCCCAGGACCCTGGGATCATGACCTGAGCCGAAGGCAGACGCTTAACCATCTGAGCCACCCAGGCGCCCCTGGGGGTGCTTCTTAGAAGTCAGCTGTATCTTTGTTCTTGGCAGCCCCAGCAGCAAACACTTGTCCAGGAAACCAGACTGTGGGAGCATCATCTCCTCCCCTCGTCTCTTCACCTGGAGAGGACAGGGCTCCTGCTGCAAGGAATCTCTGCCTCCCTCCCCTTCCCGAGCCGATTGTCAGCCTCTCCTCAAGGCTTGTACTTAAGACCCCTTGTGGAAAGTATTTGACATGCTTTCTGTCTTTCAGGTTAGACCCTGGGGGATACATAAAATAGTTCACCAGAGACATACATGTCATGAAGTAAATGTCCTTCAAGAAGACAAGACCTGGGCACTGGCTCACCTGGGCCAGAGCTTGAGGAAGAGACTCCAGGTGCCCTGCAAGTCGATGCTGGTGGAAAAGGTGACAGCCTCGTGGCCTGATGGGGGACTGTGACAGAGATCCAGAATGAAGAAAATATCATGGAAACAGGAGCAGTAAGAAAATAACAAAAACTTCACACAGAAGCAGAACCTTCAGTGGGCTCATTCATGGACTAAAAAGGGCCAAAGGAGGAATTCGTGTTAGGAAAACAGGCCAATAGGAATTATTGGAACTGACAGGCTACATGAAAAAAATAAAGAGTGAGAAGCAGAGCATCCAGACTGCTGGATGGTACAGAAATGTCTTCCATACTTGAACTGGGATCCCAAGAGAAAGAGAGGGTGAAAAATAGGAAGAGGAGTATCTGGAAAGAGATTAGGAGTGCCAATTTTCCAAAAATAATGAAAGACATCAAACCACAGACCAATAAGCTCTGAGAATCCCAAATGGGATAAATAAATTAGAAAAAGCACATACTGACACATCATCTCTGAATAGCAGAAAAAGAAAAATAAAGAGAAAATGTTCAGGGTAGCCAAAGAAAAAGACACATTATACACAGAAAAACAAAGATAAGGATTTTGGTGCGCTTCCTGTCAGAAGTCAGGAGACAATAAAGCAACATCTTTAAAGAGATAAAAATATTTTCAGAAATAAAAATAAAAATATCCCCGGAAAAGTAAAAGCTAGGGAGGGATGCATTTCCATGAGACCTCTGAGACAAGAGAGGGCAAAGGCAGATCTTCAGACAGAAAGAACATATCAGGCAGGGATCTACACAAAGAAATGAAGACTCCTGGAAATGGTTAAAATAAAAGTAGATATAGAATACAATTTTTTCTTGTTTTCAATTGCTCTAAAAGATATTTGACTGTATAAAGCAAAAATAATAACAATATAGTGTGGGTTTATCCCATGTCTAAAATTAAAAATAAATGACACTAATGAAACTAACAGTAACAGAGAGAAATTGGAAATTTACCATTGGGAGGTTTTCACACTGCATGTTAAGTGGTGTAACGTTGCTTGGAAATTAGATTGTGATAAAGCAGAGGTCCGTATTGAAAACCTTAGGGCAGCTACTGCCATGATTTTTTAAAAGTATAAATAATAACCCAACAGTCAAGATAAAATACAATTGTAAACAATATTCCATTAACTAAAAAGTAGGTGGGGGTGGGGGGCACAAAAAACAGAATAATATATAACTAAAAAAATGGCAGATTTTAACCCAAATATATGTAAAATTACATAATTTTGGACACATAAATTGTCTAAGCACACCAATTAAAAACCATAGATTGTTGTGGTGGATATAAAAGCAATACTCAGTCATATGGGGAAAATATACCATGCAAACAGTAACAAAAGAACTGAAGTACCCATATTAAGATGAGAAAAAAAAACAGACCTCCAAATAAGCCATAATATAAAGGGGAAAAAAAGAAGTATTATATGTTTGTAAAGGGGTAAATTCACCTACAATATATAGCTATCCTAAATGTATATGCACTTAACTAAAGAATTTCAAAAATACATAAAGCAAAAACTCACACAACTAAGAAGAGAAACAGAAAAATCCATAATTATATTTGGAGAGGTCAACACTCCTTTCTTAATTATGGAAGGAACAGAAAATCAGTAAGAATATAGAATATTTGGATAACACTATCAAGCAAGTAACCTAACTGATAGCTACAGGGCACTCCACCCAACAAAAGCAATATAATATTCCTTTCTAGAACTTAAGGAGCATTTAGCAAGACAGACCTTACTCTGAAACATAAAAAATACTCAAACATGTAAATGAATTGTCATCCTGCAATGTATGTTCTCTGACCAAATTGGTATTAAGCTAGAAATCAGTATCAGAAAGATATCTGGAAAATTCTCAAATATTTCAAAAGTAAACAACAAATATCTAAATAACATATGGGTCAAAAAGGAAGTCATAAGAGAAATTAAGGGAAATAACTGTAAATTACATGAAAATAAACATATACCATAAAAGTTTGAGGGACAGAGCTAAAACAGTGCCTGAAGGAAAATTTATAGCCTTAGGTGCTTTTATCAGAAAAAGAAGAAATATCTGGGGGCACCTGGGTGGCTCAGTCGGTTAAGCAACTGCCTTCGGCTCAGGTCATGATCCCAGGGTCCTGGGATGGAGTCCTGCATTGGGCTCCCTGCTCAGCGGGGGACCTGCTTCTACCTCTCCCTCTGCCACTCTCCCTGCCTGCGCTCTCCTGCTCTCTGTCATATAAATAAATAAAAATCTTTAAAAAAAAAAAAAAGGAAAAGAGAAGAAATATCTCACAAAATGATCTTAGCTTCCATGTGAAGAAACTAGATTTTTAAAAAGGGAAAAAATTAAAACCAAAACCACAAAACAAAATAATAAAAATTAGAGTAGAATTCAATTAAAATGGAAAAAAAAGAGAAATAAATGAAAAGGAAAGCTGGTTCTTTGAAAAAGCACATAAAATTCATAAATCTGTACCCAAACTGACCAAGAACAAAGAGAAAAGAGAAACATATCACTAGTTGCAGGAATGAAATAGGGGACATCACTACAGACCTCACAGTCATGAAAAGGCGGATAAAGGGATATGATGAACATTATTCCCATAAATCTGACAATTTAGATAAAATGGACCAACTCATCAAAAAAAAACATAAACTATCAAAACTCACTCCATATAAAATAAATGTGAATAGTCCTAAACCCATTCAATAAAACGTGCAATTTAAAAGCTTCTTAAAAAAACCCTCCAGGCCCAGGTGGTTTCACCAGATGATTTGAACTGAATACATAAAGAAGTGCTAACATTGAATTTATACAGTCTCTCCCAGAAAACAGAATAGGAGAGAACACTCCACACCTCATTCTATGACACCAGATGACTCTGACACCAAAACTAGTTAAAGGCAATATTATATACATACATATATATATATATATACTTTACACATATATAGAAAATGATATATACATTTATAGAAAAGAGCTTAGACACACAAACCCTCAACAAAATATTAGAAAATCCAATACAGCAATAAAAAAAATTATACCACCACTAAGCTGGGTTGGTGCAAGAATACAGATGATTCAATATCTGAAAAGCAACATCATCTACAGTATCAACAGGCTAACTAAGAAAAATCCCGTGATTGTGGCAGCAACACAGTAAAAAGATCGGACAAAGTTCAATATCCATCTATGATAAAATCTCAACACATGAGGAATAGAGAAGAACTCCCTCATCTTCATAAAAAGCACCTACAAGAAACCCACAATGTCATAGTTAATGGTGTAAGATTGGCAAATGGGCAGGATAGGAGCTATCTCCATTCTTACTCAGCATCATCCTAGGGTTTCTGGCCTGTGCAAAGGGAACAGGGGGGAGAGGCTTACAGATCGAAAAGGATATCCTAAAACTATATTCGCAAATGGCATGACTGACCATGTAAAATATACCTAAGAGTCTAAAAAACAAAAAAAACCCCAAAAAACAGCTACTAAAATAAATGAGTTTAGGATACAAGGTCAATATACAAAAATCAATTTTGTTCCTATATAATTGCAATAAAGACTAAATTCAAATCTTAAAAAGAATATTCACAATAGCACCCCAAAAACATGGAACACTTTGGTATAAATCTAAAAGTTATGTGCAGCATCTGTATGCTAAAAATGATAAGAGTGATGATAAACATCAAAGAAAACCTATATAAACTGTCAGATGTACCATGTTCATGGATCAGAGGGCTCATTATGGTTAAGATGGCAGGTCTCATTATTACAAAGGTATATTTTCTGCTGATTCAATGCAATCCCAATCAAAATCCCAGCAGGAATTTTTTTTTTAAAGAAATGGACAAGTTAGTTCCAAAATGTATATTGCAAATCAAAGAAACTAGAATAGTCAAAACGTTTGGAGGATTCACATTACCTGATTTCATGATTCATTATAAAGAACAGTCATCAAGACAGGGTGGTATCGGTGAAGAAATAGACACAGGGTTCAGGGGAACAAAACTGAGAGTTGAGAATATGCCTTCAACTTATGGTCAAATGGTCTTCACAAAAACAGACAGACAACAGTCTTTACAACACATTGTGCTGGAACAACTGGACATTCATATGCAAATAAACTGAAACTTGACCCATACATCGCACCACACACAAAAACTGACCCCAAAGTGGATAACACACCTCAATGTAAAACCCAAAACTATTACATTTCTAGAAGAACATGCTTTGTGACCCCTTATTTGGCAAATATTTCTAAGATATAAAAACAAAAGCAAGTCCATAAAAGACAAAGGGAAACTGGACTTCATCTATATATATATAGATACACATATATATAAAAATATGTATCTAAATTTTGCTCTGCCAAAGACCTGTTAAAAGGAAGAAATGACATGCTGCAGACCAAAAAAAAACTATTTTCAAATCACATGCACAATAAGAGATGTGTACCCAAGCCACACAAATAATCTCCAAAACGGAATAAGACAACCCACATTAGTTGCCTGTTTTAAAACAGCAAAGGCTTTGAAAAGATACTTTACCAAAGAAGATATACAGATGGCAAATAAGCCACTAAAAACTGTTCAACATCATTAGTAATTAGGGAAATGCACATGAAAACCACCATGAGATATCATCACACACGTGTTAGAATAGCTAAAATAAAATTACAGCGTGAAAATATCAAGTGTTGGCAAGGGTGTGCAACATCTGGAACATTATACATCCCTGGTACCAATGCCAAATGGTTCAACCGTTTTGCAAAGCAGATTGAGAGTTTATCATGTTAGACATGCAATCAGCACATGACCCAGCCGTTTTATCCCCAGGTATTTACCTGCAAAGAAATGGAAACATACATTCACACCAAAACTTGTACACCAATACTTAGAGTGGATTTATTCATAATAGCCAAACTATTAGCAAATCGGGTGTCTTTCATCTGGCAAATGGAAAAACAAACTCTGGTTTGCCGTACTATAGTTATCTTCCTCAGTAACGCAAAGAAGTGAACTCCTCATATATCCCCAAGATCTGGGAGAATATCAAATGCATTATGCTAAGTGAAGGAAGCCTAACTCAAAAGGCTACGTGGTCTATGACACCATTTATGTAACATTCTGGAAAAAGCACAACTATAGATCTGTGGCTCCCAGGGGATGAGGGCCGAAGGAGGGGCCAGCTAGGAAGGGTAAAAGAAAATTGGGGGGGGGGGATGATGGAAATGTTCTACATCTTGATTGTTACAAGACGATATGCATTTGCCAAAATTCATAGAACTTGTATCATAAAAAGGTGAATCATACTCTACGCAAATTTACCTCAATTAACCAGACACACAACGCTCCAAAAATACCTTCTCGCGAGATTCTAATGTGGAGCCCGGATTCAGAATCATTGCTTTACCTCTTGCTCACACTGACAGATGCCCTCCTTTGATGGCTTTGTTTCAGGGCGCTCAGACTTGACTTCACATCAGAGTCCCCTGGGGACCTCAGTCTGATCCCAGTCTGATCCCAGGCTAGTCTGATGCCCTAGTCTGCCGTGGAACTTAGGCGGCGGGATGTGCACAGCTGACTCGCACACGGAGCCCGGCCTGACAGCGCCTGTTCTCAAACAAGGGTCTTCCAAGAGCATTTCTCCTTAAATTCCGAAGAGAAACCTTTTAAAACGATGTACCCACTTGCACATTTAAAAATTGTTACCTATTGTTTCTCATCAGAGTTTCAACAGTTGCTAAGGATAAAGTTTCTAGTGTATTGTAAATCCTGACATTTAAAATTAAACCGTTACATCACTCTCTTAAATATATCCATTGGAATATAAATAACAGAATGACTTGACACCCACCACCATCCATTTATAAAACCCATGAAAAAGTCCCCATTAACAATCAGAAATGTGCCCTTGTTCCTCTTTCTCCTGAACTCCCTATCTCCGTCCTGGGTCTCTCTGAGAATTGCATCCTAACGTAACAGAGCATAAGCTTGAAAGTAACGTATCCGTTATCCCACTAAACCTTCTTACAGCAAAAATATACACGGGTATGCGAGGAACATAAACCTTTTTGTTTCCTCTTCCTGTAAGATTCGCAGTCCTCAGAAAGGTTGTCAAGTCGGCATTAGTACAATTACGACTGTGGCATAAGCAAAACAACATAAATGCACCCCACTTTCATAGTTTCTTTTAACAAAGAGCAATTCTCTTCTTGTAAATGTACTTGTCTTTTTTTTTTTTTTTTTTT